>NC_138318.1:5980000-6262500 GCF_965601325.2 Salmo salar
GTCTGTCAGACATATCAGTGTGGATGACGGATCACCACCTCAAGCTGAACCTCGGCAAGACGGAGCTGCTCTTCCTCCCGGGGAAGGACTGCCCGTTCCATGATCTCGCCATCACGGTTGACAACTCCCTTGTGTCCTCCTCCCAGAGTGCTAAGAACCTTGGCGTGATCCTGGACAACACCCTGTCGTTCTCCACTAACATCAAGGCGGTGACCCGATCCTGTAGGTTCATGCTCTACAACATTCGCAGAGTACGACCCTGCCTCACACAGGAAGCGGCGCAGGTCCTAATCCAGGCACTTGTCATCTCCCGTCTGGATTACTGCAACTCGCTGTTGGCTGGGCTCCCTGCCTGTGCCATTAAACCCCTACAACTCATCCAGAATGCCGCAGCCCGTCTGGTGTTCAACCTTCCCAAGTTCTCTCACTTCACCCCGCTCCTCCGCTCTCTCCACTGGCTTCCAGTTGAAGCTCGCATCCGCTACAAGACCATGGTGATTGCCTACGGAGCTGTGAAGGGAACGGTACCTCCATACCTTCAGGCTCTGATCAGGCCCTACACCCAAACAAGGGCACTGTGTTCATCCACCTCTGGCCTGCTGGCCCCCCTACCTCTGAGGAAGCACAGTTCCCGCTCAGCCCAGTCAAAACTGTTCGCTGCTCTGGCACCCCAATGGTGGAACAAGCTCCCTCACGACGCCAGGACAGCGGAGTCAATCACCACCTTCCGGAGACACCTGAAACCCCACCTCTTTAAGGAATACCTAGGATAGGATAAAGTAATCTTTCTAACCCCCCCCCCCTTAAAAGATTTAGATGCACTATTGTAAAGTGGTTGTTCCACTGGATATCATAAGGTGAATGCACCAATTTGTAAGTCGCTCTGGATAAGAGCGTCTGCTAAATGACTTAAATGTAAATGTTTGTTTTTCCTTCTTTTGAGTTAATAAAGATGAGTATACACGTTCCCGCTGCACCTTGGTCCAATCCTTACGACGCCCGTTACAATATTAGCATGTTCTGACATACAAGTCTGCTGGTAATACAATCGTTGATTGGGCTTTTGGTTTTTTGCCCTGGTGTGAACTTCCAGAATTATTACCTACCTAGATGTTGCTTGCAGAGAATATGTTCAATGAGTTAATTTCGCAAGTGAGACGTATGCATGTGCCACTGACTCGCTGTGACTAAAATTAGCCTAGCTAATTAGCCACCATCTCTGTCATGTTTCTGAGGGGATTCTTTTTAACCTGCCCGCATTTTAAGCCTTGCCTACCAAAACTCAGGATTTGTTGGGAAAGTTGTCTCATTTTTCTCCCATTTTGAAGTGGCCAAGAAAATCTCACATGACCCCCAGAACTAGTGCCCTAGGTCTTGGATTCATCAACCTCTTCCTCTCATTAAGTGTCCTCATTAGTTGAGGTCACTGAGTTGGAGTTGAAATAGTTGTGGTCACAGAGTTGGAGTTGAAAGCGATAGATCTCAATGTATCTATCTAGGCTAACTGATGATCCTCTTACGATAAGTGCCATGGGATCTTTAGTGACCACAGAGAGTCAGGACACCTGTTTAACATCCCCTTACACAGGGCAATGTCCCCAATCACTGCCCTGGGGCAATGGGATATTATACTTTTTTAGACCAGAGGAAAGGGTGCCTGCTTCTGGCCCTCCAACACCACTTCCAGCAGCATCTGGTCTCCAATCCAGGGACTGACCTGGACCAACCCTGCTTAGTCTCAAAAGCAAGCCAGCAGTGGGATGCAGGGTGGTAAGCTTTGTTTTCTATTCACCCAAGTTCACTCATATTAATTCCTCCATGACCAACATTTCAAGCTTAGTCATAAAATGTTCCATCCATTACCTGCATATTTACATAACATTCATATGTCCTTCATTCAGCTGCAGAGAGGTGGGTTTACAGCTAAACCTGTTTTCAGGGTTTCCTATGAATTAGGAACTAAGGTCAGATACAGTATGTTAGCCTCAATGCCCATCCCCTCTGTTCAATAATTCAATAAGTAATTGGAGATTGTGAGAATGCATTACACATATGGGTCCCGATTCAGACATAAGAAATGTACGCCTTTCCTAGGCACACCTTTCCTATGCACTTCTCAGTAGTTGGTATTCAGACTTACCTTAAGCAGATGCATAACGGGATTTGCAGGCGTGGTTCCCTTGTGTGCACTGAATACATTTAATTCAGCTACTGAAAACCATCCCACTTGCTGGCCAACAGATTCTCATGGAGTTTTCATTCAATAGGGTTTTCAGTACATTTATCTAAAGCCATCCCTTTAAATGTGATGTACCTTTAATTTGAATTTTCTCAACAGACTCACTAGAAAAGAGAATGATTCAGAAAATGAAGGATCAATGAAAGAAACCCATGTACTTCTCAGCACCAGTTGGTAGATTTAAATGCCTACATTCAAGGTCAGAATACACATAGAAAGAAAAGTGCATGAAAAGGGAATTAAGTTTCATTTATGCGCGCGTAACTCGGGTCTGAATCGGCCCCATGGACAATTAAAGCGCTTTATATTCATGAGATATGATTTCACTCTTGATTAAAATGATTACCGATGGATTACCGATTGAGCGTCTCAATCCCCTGCACAAATTATACAGTCTTTGTATCCATAGCCGATTCGTTCTCACAATAACCAGTCAAGTCATATACTTACTGTAAGAGCACACACAGTGCTTTGCTTAGAAACCATTGCTGTTGTTTAAGGATGGGTTGAATTTCAAAAGGGTTTCAGTCTTCTGTCCTTCTGTCTCGTCGAAGGGGGATAAGGTCAATGCTGTGGAAACTGGACAGAATACACTTCTGAATATGTTTTAGTGACTACTTTGTCTCTCTCTACCTCTCTCTCACGCGCTCTCTCTCTCTGTTTACTTAAAAATATATATCAACTGTTCATTTATGCAAACTGTCATACACTGACATTTATGGTATAGTCTGTGTGTGATCGGATGAGATAGAACTATGATCTAATCAAATCTAATCAAAGATCTAAGATAGATGCACTAATTTCTATTGTGTGCATGACTGAAAGGGTTAAACAGTAAATTACATTGCCATAGGAAGGGGGGGTGGAGGTCTAATGTGTTGTCCGTTATGCATGTAATCAATGCATGTTCTATTCCCTCTGTTTCCCTGGGCTGGGGACAGGGACAGAGAGCGGCTGTGCATTAATACGGGTGATGAATCCCAGGTGGTGATTAGGCTGGTTCTAAGGCAATGTCAGAGAACCAGGCCCGGGGGACTGAGCCTGTACCCACTAAGACACTCAGTACCTCGGTAATAGCCAGGATCTTGTTGTCTGAAATACACCCGTGGTGAGAAGCTGGATGGAGTGGCCTGTCTAGGCTCTTACCTAAGCCTTGAATCTGTGAATAGGGCTGATACAGAACGCATTCACAGAGTGTGATAACTTTGATCTACCAGTGTATTTATAGGATGATAAATACATGTGCATTTATGGTGCCTTCCGTCATAGAGCACCTAAGGCATATGTTAGGCTCTGTGTTTTCTCAACCAAGTGATGTACCTAGCTTAACATACACTTATCCTCAAGGCATCACTGCGAGTTCTTCATGCTTTACAATTTTATAATATAATTCAAAACGTGTCTACTCTATTATCAAAAGCGTGCAAGGAGAAGCCATACGTACAGTATACTGTCAATGGTGTGCGTACTGGGAGCAGAGTCAGGTGCAGGAAAGCAGAGAGTTGTGAACAGGCGCACACTTTATTTAGGCAGGAGAAACCAACAGACGGACGCCAATGCGTTGAATCCTCCAGCCAACTGGCAAAAGTGCAAAACGCACAAACAGTCACAATAATTATGTTCAAACAAATAACCATACCTCGTGAATAAACACGGAACAATTTCACACAAAGACATGAGGGGGAACAGAGGAATAAATACATGTAGTGTGATTGGGTTATGAAAACCAGGTGTGCAGGGAACAAGAAAAAAACAAATGGATAAATGAAAAATGGAGCGGCGATGGCTAGAAAGCCGGTGACGTCAACCGCCGAACGTCGCCCGAACAAGGAGAGGAGCCGACTTCGGTGGAAGTCGTGACATATACAGTTAAAGGACGAAGGTGTCAAAATATGTATGTACAGTAACAGTCAAAAGTTTGGACACACCTACTCATTCAAGGGGTATCTTCATAATAGTGAATAATAGTGAAGACATCAAAACTATGAAATAACCCATATGGAATCATGTAGTAACCAAAAAAGTGTTAAACAAATCTAAATATACTTTATATTTGTCACGTTGGTATAAAGGGATCAGGAGACGAGGGCAGGAATGCGTAATAGGGGTTTTTATTTACCAAACAAACACGTATACAAAACACAGGGTTGAGACCCAAACAAAAGAGCGAGGAGTACCTCGAATAAATACACAAGGGCACAATGATACCACATGGGACGAGACCTGTAATCATCTGCACAATACAAGCGGCACGAAAGCCAAAACAACACAGCACAGGTACTCACACGACCAACGGACATTGGAACAATAATTGACAGCCCGATGGAAACCAAAGTGCACGTTTAAACAATTACAATCAGTAGGAATGTGGTCCAGGTGTGCGTAATGACAGAGTTCCAGACGGATCTGTGACAGTACCCCCCTGACGTGCTGCACCAGCAGTGCAATGACACCGGCCATGAGGACAATCACAGGAACGCAGTGCGGGTCGATCAGGACCCGATGCACCTGCCAAAGTTGCGTTGTCGTCAGACGGGCCAGTTGCCACTGCCGAAGTTGCGGCAGCGTCGGAAGGACCAGTTGCAGTGGCGTCGGAAGGGCCAGTTGCAGCTGCCGAAGTTGCGTCGTCGGTCGGATCAGTTGTGGCGACGTCGGACGGCCCAGTTGCAGCTGCTGAAGTTGCGGCAGTGCCGGATGGACCAGTCACAGCGTCGTCGGACGGGCCATTCCCGCTGTCTCCCTTAATGGTCAATTATTCTGTCACACTGGTATAAGGGATCGGGAGACGATGGCAGGAATGTGTAATAGGGGTTTTATTGACCCAAATTACAGCGTGCCATGTGAAGGCACGGGGACGAAGACCAACAAACACGTATACAAAACACAGGGTTTAAACCCAAACAAAAGAGCGAGGAGTACCTCAAATAAATACACGGGGCACACAATGATACCACACGGGACGAAGCCCATAATCATCTGCACAATACAAGTGGCACGAAAGCCAAAACCACACAGCACAGGTACTTACACGACCAACGGACATTGTAACAATAATCGACAGGACAATGGTGAACGAAGGGCACACATGCAATTACTAATCAATGGGAATAGGGACCAGGTGTGCATGTGTGCGTAATGACACAGGTCCGGAGGGATCCGTGACAATATTTTAGATTCCTCAAAGTAGCCACCCTTTGCCTTGATGACAGCTTTGCACACTTTTGGCATTCTCTTCAACTTCACCTGGAATGCTTTTCCAACAGTCTTGAAGGAGTTCCCACATATGCTCAGCACTTGTTGGCTGCTTTTCCTTCATTCTGCGTTTCAACTCATCCCAAACCATCTCAATTTGGTCAAGGTCAGGTGATTCTGGTGGCCAGGTCATCTGATGCAGCACTCCATCACTGTCCTTCTTAGTCAAATAGGCCTTACACAGCCTGGAGGTGTGTTGGGTCAATGTCCTGTTGAAAAACAAATGATAGTCCCACTAACCGCAAACCTGATGGGTTGGCGTATCGCTGCAGAATGCAGTGGTAACCATGCTGGTTAAGTGTGCCTTGAATTCTAAATCAATCACTGACAGTGTCACCAGCAAAGCACCCCCACACCATCACACATCTTCCTCCATGCTTCACGGTGGGAACCACACATGCAGAGATCCTCCATTAACCTAAAAACCAAAAATCGCAAATTTGGACTCATCAGACCAAAGGACAGATTTCCACCAGTCTAATGTCCATTGGTCATGTTTCTTGGCCCAAGCAAGTCTCTTCTTCTTATTGGTGTTCTTTAGTAGTGGTTTCTTTGCAGCAGTTCAACCACGAAGGCCTGATTCACACAGTGTCCTCTGAACAGTTGATGTTGACATGTGTCTCTTATTTGAACTCTGTGAAGCATTTATTTGGGCTGCAATTTCTGAGGCTGGTAAATCTAATGAACGTATCCTCTACAGCAGAGGTAACTCTGGTTCTTCCTTTTCTTCCTTCATAGTGCTTGATGGTTTTTGCAACTGCACTTGAAGAAACTTTAAATGTTCTTAAAATGTTCCATATTGACTGACCTTCATGTCTTAAAGTAATGATGGACTGTCATTTCTCTTTCCTTATTTGAGCTGTTCTTGCCATAATATGAACTTGGTCTTTTACCAAATAGGGCTATCTTCTGTATACCACCCTACCTTGTCACAACACAACTGATTGGCTCAAATGCATTATTAAGAAGGAAAGAAATTCAACAAATTCACTTTTAACTTTAAACAAGTGTCACGCCCTGACCTGAGAGAGACGGTTTATTTCTCTATTTTGTTAGGTCAGGGTGTGGGGTGTGCATTCTATGTTTTGTATTTCTTTGTTTTGGGCCGAGTATGGTTCCTAATCAGAGGCAACTGTCTATCATTGTCTCTGATTAGGAATCATACTTAGGCAGCCTTTTCCCACCTGTGTTTGTGGGTAGTTGTTTTCTGTTTTGTGCTTCTGTACCTGACAGAACTGTACGCTTTCGTTTCCCTTTGTTATTTCTGATCGAGTGTTTGTTTGATTAAAATAAGTAATCATGAACACGTGCCACGCTGCATCTTGGTCCCCTTTCTACGACGATCGTTATAGAACTACCCACCACAACTGGATCAAGTAGCGTGCCTGGGCGGAGATGGATTCCTGGTCTCTGGAGGAGTTGCGAGAGAGGATAGACTGGACTTGGGGGCAAGTATTGGAGAGAAGCCTGCCGGAGAAGCAGGTGAAGGCAGCGAGAGAGGAACTAGCACGGCAAGGACGGAAGCACGAGAGGCAGCCCCCCCAAAAATTGAGGGGGGGGGGGGGCACACAGGTAGATTGGCGGAGTCAGGGTTGAGACCTTAGCCAACTCCCCGTGCTTATCGTGGTGAGCACGTGACTGGTCAGGCACCGGGTGGTGCGGTGATGCGCAATGTATCTTCAGTGCGCATCTACAGCCCAGTACGTCCTGTGCCTGCTCCTCGCACTCTCCCTCCAGTGCGCCTCCACAGCCCAGTACGTCCTGTGCCTGCTCCTCGCACTCTCCCTCCAGTGCACCTCCACAGCCCAGTATAACCTGTGCCAGCTCTGCGCACCTGGTCTCCAGTGCGTCTCCCCAGTCTGGTAAGATCTGTTCCAGCTCCATGAAAGAAGCCTCCAGTGATGATCTATGGTCCGAAGCCTCCAGTGATGATCCATGGCACGAAGCCTCCAGTGATGATCCATGGCCCGGAGCCTGTAGTGATGATCCATGGCACAAAGCCTCCAGTGATGATCCATGGCCCGGAGCCTGTAGGGATGTTCCATGGCACGAAGCCTCCAGTGATGATCCATGGCGCGGAACCTGTAGTGATGATCCATGGCACGGAGCCTCCAGCGACACTCCCCAGTCCGGAGCCTCCAGCGACGCTCCCCAGTCCGGAGCCTCCAGCGACGCTCCCCAGTCCGGATCCTCCAGCGACGCTCCCCAGTCAGGAGCCCGGACCTCCTGAGACAGCCTGCAGCCCGGAACCTCCTGAGACGGTCTTCAGCGGCGGCCTGCAGTCCAGAGTCTTCAGCGGCGGTCGGCAGTTCAGAGCCTCCGGCGATGATCCACGGTCTGCTTCCTCCGGCGACACAGAAGCGGGGGTATCAGCGTGCGGAGTGGGGGCTATGCCCCGAACCAGAGCCGCCGCCAAGAATAGATGCCCACCCGGACCCTCCCCTATAGGTTCAGGTTTGCGGCCGGGAGTCCGCACCTTGGGGGGGGGGGGGGGGGGTACTGTCACGCCCTGACCTGAGAGAGACGGTTTATTTCTCTATTTTGTTAGGTCAGGGTGTGGGGTGGGCATTCTATGTTTTGTATTTTTTTGTTTTGGGCCGAGTAGCTCAGTTGGTAGAGCATGGTGTTTGCAACACCAGGATTGTGGGTTCGATTCCCACGGGGGGCCAGCACAGATAAAAAATGTATGAAATGTATGAAATTGTATGAAATGTATGCATTCACTACTGTAAGTCGCTCTGGATAAGAGCGTCTGCTAAATGACATAAATGAGTATGGTTCCTAATCAGAGGCAACTGTCTATCGTTCTTTCTGATTAGGACTCATACTTAGGCAGCCTTTTCCCACCTGTGTTTGTGGGTAGTTGTTTTCTGTTTTGTGTTTCTGTACCTGACAGAACTGTGCGCTTTCGTTTCCCTTTGTTATTTCTGTTCGAGTGTTTGTTTGATTAAAATAAGTAATCATGAACATGTGGCACGCTGCATCTTGGTCCCCTCTCTACGGTGATCGTTACAACAAGGCACACTTGTTAATTGAAATGCATTCTGTCATCAAGACAAAGGGTGGCTACTTTGAAGAATCTCAATTATCAAATTTATTTTCATTTGTTTAACATTCTTTTGGTTACTACATGATTCCATATGTGTTATTTCATGGTTTTGATGTCTTCATTATTATTCTACAATGAAGAAAAGTCTAAATAAAGAAAAACAATTGAATGAGTAGGTGTGTCCAAACTGTTGACTGGTACTGAATATGCAAATTCACAATAAACTATTGTAACTTATGGTATCATAGCAACTCATAACAACTCTGCAATGCATCAAATTAACATCTCGCTGTCACATGTCACCCCTGCACTTGGAGCCACACCTGAGGGATGAGATGAGTCTACTCCCACCCAAATTGGATCTAGAATTCAAAAACCACTTTGTCAAATGACAAATCTATGTATGGACAAATGACCACTCACTCTTCCGCTTGTAACTGTGATGGAGGTGTGGTGTACCCATGGAACAAAGAGTAATTGTTTATTTTTACTAGAAAACATGCACAAAAAATGCTTTTAGAGAAAGCGAAGTCCAAGAATAGTCACGCATTGACCAAGATAAACCCAATGACAATAATAAACACAATTACCATGCTCTCCCTGACCACCTCAACCTGACCATCATATGAGCCGTTCCACAAAATAAGTCACTGTTGCGTCCCTTTGATATGTTGAGTAGAAATTGTGCACCAATATTTAATTTTATAAGCCTGTTATATTAAATGAAGTGCCCTTTAATATATACTTAATGTACAATTCAACAAATAGGATGTTTAATCTGAATAAATACTTGCTAAAGTGGCAAAATTATGCATTTTGGCATGTCCCTCTGTGCACCCTCTGTCACACCCTCAGAGGTTGTTGTATTTGGCCCCCACCTTGCTTTAAATCAGATTGTAGATAACGTTGGTCATTTGTCCACAATTGTAACGCATACGACCAGAAACCTTGATATCTTCTTTGACCCTGACCTAAACCTCGAGTTGCATGTAAAAAAGGTTGTCCAGTCCTGCTTTTATCATCTAAGAAATATGCTAAAGACAAGTTTTATCTTAGTCATTGATCTGGAGAAACGCATACATGCTTTTACATCCTCATGCCTAGATCAAATCAAATGTTATTTGTCACATGCGGCGAATACAACAGATGTAGACTTTACTGTGAAATGCTTACTTACAAGCCCTTAACAGTTCAAGAAATAGAGTTAAGAAAATATTTACTAAATAACCTAAAGTAAAAAAAATCAAATCAAAAAGTAACACAAGAAAATGACACTAAAATAACGAGGCTATATACAGGGGGTACCGAGTTATTGTGCGAGGGTAAAGGTTAATCGAGGTAACTTGTAAAGTGACTCTGCATGGATAATAAACAGCGAGTAGCACCAGCGTTAAAACAAAAGAGGGGGGCAGTCTATGACTTGGTGACTGGAGTCTTTGACAATTTTTGGGGCCTTTTCTGACACCGCCTAGTATATAGGTCCTGGATGTAATCTCAGCTCGTTACCTGTATAAAAGACACCTGGGAGCCAGAAATCTTTCTGATTGAGAGGGCGTCAAATACTTATTTCCCTCATTAAAATGCAAATCAATTTATAACATTTTTGACATGCGTTTTTCTGGATTTTTTGTTGTTGTTATTCTGTCTCTCACTGTTCAAATAAACCTACCATTAAAATTATAGACTGATCATTTCTTTGTCAGTGGGCAAAAGTACGAAATCAGCAGGGGATCAAATACTTTTTTCCCTCACTGTACGTTCGGTTACTGTGGGGACGACGCCGTTGATGGACTAACTGATGAAGCCGGTGACTGAAGTGGTATACTCCTCAATGCCATTCATTGGATGAATCCTAGAACATATTCCAGTCTGTGCTAGCAAAACAGTCCTGTAGTGTATCATTCGCGTCATCTGACCACTTCCGTATTGAGCGAGTCACTGGTGCTTCCTACTTCAGTTTTTGCTTGTAAGCAGGAATCAGGAGGATATAATTATGGTCAGATTTGCCAAATGGAGGGCGAGGGAGAGCTTTGTCTGCGTCTCTGTGTGTGGAGTAAAGGTGGTCTAGAGTTTTTTTCCCCCTCTGGTTGCACAGGTGACATGCTGGTAGAAATGTGGTAAACTGGATTTAAGTTTGTCTGCATTGCAGTCACCGGCCACGAGGAGCGCGGCTTCTGGATGAGCATTTTCTTGTTTGCTTATGGCCTTATATAGCTGGTTGAGTGCGGTCTTAATGCCAGCATCGGTTTGTGGTGGTAAATAGACGGCTACAAATAATTGACATTGCGCACCAGCAGTTATTGACAAATAGACACACACCCCCGCCCCTCATCTTATCAGATGTAGCTGCTCTGTCCTGCCGATGCACGGCGAAGCCAGCCAGCTCTATACTATCCGTGTCATCGTTTAGCCACGTCTCGGTGAAACAGAAGATATTACAGTTTTTAATGTTGTGTTGGTAGGATGGTCTTAATTGTAGATCGCCCAGTTTGTTTTCTAATGATTGCACATTGGCCAATAATACGGAGGGTGGTGTTGGTTTGCCTACTCGTTGGTGAATTCTTACTGTAACTCTTTGTATACCTGTCTCAGTCATAATCATTTCATCACCTACAGTTTGTTCAAAATGCTATATCTCAGCTTTTAACAGGCACCACGAAATGTAACCATATCACACCAGAGAGAATAAAGTAGACGGCATCGGTCAAAATCGTGATGGGGGGGTTGTGTTTGAACATTTCAAAGAGGATGGCCCCACACCCCACCTATTTTATTGCTCTTAGGGTTGTTGTCTATGAAGCAGGAATGTCCGGGGGGGATTGTGTTGGCGGCAGACGCCTTATAAATAAGACCCAGAACAACACGTGGCCCCAGAACACTAAACAAGATTTTAAAAATAAACGTGGATTTTGTGATCAGTGGCAAAGCAGTGATGACCGTATCGTTGTGTGTCACGAACTGAGAGTTATCACAAAGGGGTATAGCTTGTTCACGGGCTACAAGACCCGTTGGGAAGGTACCCCAGACTCCTCAGGATACAGAGAAAGAATGGACTTCCTTGTGGATGCGTGGAGTTCTGTATCAGCAACGAGGAAACCCGCAACCAAAACATTTGTGATGGTGGCCTGACTGGGGATTTTAGGTTGCGCATGCTTATTCCTTTTAAAAGTTGGGATCTAATGCAATTGAAAATGTTAGAGTTGTTGGATGCTCTTTTTGTCCAGAGCCAACAGCGGCAGCGCATTGTTCGGCTAAGGAAGTGCATAATATATACGAGTCGTGAGGATTATGATTCAATGGAACCCCAAGAAGGGTCATCCTCAGAAGGGTCAGCCCCCAAAGAAAACTAAGTACGCGGCTACGTTAACCACGCCCTGACCCCCAAAGGACTGGTTCAACAATAAAAGGAGTGCCCTTAAAGCCTCCGGTTCTTCATTTCAGCATATACTGTTAGGTCGCGTCAATTTGAATCTGGTATCAGAACAAAATAATCAGCACATAGTAACTTCTGATTTCCTTGTACTTTAATTAATGCAAACACTTGAAAGGTAAATATGTGGCTCGTATATACGGGATCTCTGTATCACCACGCAGGGCAGACAGAGAACTGAGTTTCACATCCTTTGCTTTTCATTAAATACTCTGACAGAGATAGTTCCCACTCAATGCTGGCCTGTCAGAGGGAGGATGAGCGTGGTTTAAACTTACTCATCCTATCGTTGGCGTGCAGGTTGGTCCCAACCTCGAGACGCCTCCTGTTGCCGGGCGTAGTTATTATCTTTGGCAGTCGATTTATCTTGTGACTGCACAATGCACAGTTCTCTAAAACCCCGACACCCCTCCGCATATACATTTCACCCATATCCTGCCCTTATCTTTTAACAAGCACTTCCACATCCCTGATTCACAACATCTGCATTCTTTCCATATGACTCATCATCCTATGAGCCCCTTCCTCTCACACAGCAGTATGCTCTTATCATATAGAGTATAAACTTAATATTATAGCATAGCTTCTTTGTTATATTATATAGGTTATGCAAACAAATAGTTGGTCAAACCCTAACAATACCATGGATATGCATACAACATACCAGGACTCCGATACGTCATGGGGGCCAGACCCTAAGGACTCTATGCCTCGCAGCCAACCATTCTACTCCCCCCAGCCAAGACCCCCGACACCCCCTACATGTACACAGCCTGAGGATGTGTTTGATGAGGTGGTCAATACTATTTTTGTGGACACCATCAAGGCCTCTGTAGCCACACTTTTAAACGTGGTGATTGGAGAGTATATACAAGAAAAATGCATCGGTTGTGAGATCAATCACCCCAGCCAGCGCCGGCATCCGTGTTTATACGAGCCCCCAAGATACTACTACTTCAACCATTTTGAGGAGCTGGTGAAAAGACTGTTGTCCTGCAGGTTTATACCTTTGCTGGTCAGAGCCCTGGAGTCTATGGGTCTTGTGCCGTCTATTCCCAGAGTTTACGGGGTCACCGAGGCTTTCCTACGTGAACTGAAGGAGGCGATCTACATTCACGAGAAACTCAAAGAAATCCAACACACCCTGGTGGACGACAACAAATACAGGGAAGCTGTGGTGGATGATGTGATTACTTTCTGGCTCAACAAAACCCAAGAGAATGAGTGACAATACATATTTGTTATTTAGATGTAAAGCAATGGGGAACTATATACATACGATGTTGGAGAGAATAAATACATTTTTTCTTTTGAGAGAACTTACAAATGTTATGCATCAAATTATTGAAAATAAAGTGAACAATGTATCGTTCTACACAACCCATAATACATGGGCTAATGTAGAGCGTGTGCTAAAAATGGAGCAAATCATGAATCATGTTCGACATACGGGCGAGAGTCTACATTGGACACAACTGGTCTCCCGTCTTGTGGATGATTCTAAAGAACTAGTAACAACCTTGTCTAAGATTTTACTTTATTTGTTTGAAACACCGTTTAATTGTAAGATGTATTATATTTGTTGTTTATATACTTATATAGCGGATGTGTGTGTTTTAAAAATTCAGTGACACAAGCCTGTAAATCTAAACCAAATATGCAGGGTGTTGCATGCTTGGATCGTTGAGAAAATGGGGACAAGTATCCTTCAACGAATCCTGAATTGTCTGTATACGTAATACTTGATGTTTGCAAAAAAGTGGCTCATTAACGTTATTGTACCTCAGAGAGGCAAGAAGGATGGCTGAGCAGATGTTGAAAAACGTGTATTATACCCCCTCTAACCCTGGGTCTTATGGGGGTAAGGAGCATTTACAGAGAGCTATAGCCAAAGAAACAGGTAGCCGGTTAGGCGTTGCTCAAGTGAATGAGTGGTTAGCAGAGCAGGATGCTTATACTCTGCATAAACCTGTATGGAAACAGGTTGTCCCATCCCTTGTCCCAGTTTCAGGCGGATCTATGTGACATGCAGGCCCTTGCAGATAAAAATGATGGAAATCGATACATGCTAACGGTTATAGATATTTTCTCTAAAATGGCATTTGTAAGGGTTTAAAAAAATGAGGTGACCAGGGCTTTTGACGCTATCTTGAAGGAAGGAGGAGTCCCCAAGAAAGTGCAGACTGATGGCGGAAAATAATTTTTGAATAATACTTTTCAGAAACTCATGAAGAAGCACAATATAGTACATTTTGCTACAGGCTCGGATTTGAAAGCTTCAGTTGTTGAACACTTTAACAGAACTCTGAAGGAGCGGATGTGGAGATATTTTACTGCTCACAACACGCGTAGATATATTGATATAGTTCAAGATTTAGTAAAGGGTTACAACTACAGCTACCATAAGAGTATAAGGATGAAGCCCGCAGAGGTCTCTTCTGAAAACTCTTTTCAAGTCTTTAAAAATCTGTATGGTTTGTTCCCCCTTTGCCGTAAGAATTTTTTTTATTTTAAATTCATAGTGGGGGACTTGGTACGTATATCCAAGTTGAGGGGTGTTTTCGACAAAAAAATATGTGCAAGGTTACAGCGATGAGGTGTTCACCGTTACTGAATGTCTACCTCACATACCTCCTGTCTACAAGTTAAAAGATTATGACGGGGAGCTTATAGAGGGATCGTTTTATGAGAAGGAACTGCAGAAGGTACAGATGGGTTAAGACAAAGTCTTTCATGTGGAGGAGATTCTAGATCATAAGAGAGAAAAGGGTCAAAAATGGGTGTTGATCCGTTGGAAAAACTGGCCCCAAAAGTTCCACAGTTGGGTATTAGAGCACGCTGTGGTGGAGACATCGGGGGTTAACTTAAACCCTCATGCATGATAAATACAACATCATTCGCGTGTACACAGGAGTGCATCATGGAACACAGAGGCTTCTACCTGACCCTCCCCAGTAATGCATCAGCACATATATATCGCAATAACCAAAGGTCGAATTATACAACCAATTTTCCAAAGCCTATAGAGTGAGCCGAGGCCTGGGAAGTAAGTCTCAGCGAGATTACATACCCACATAGTTGGTATAATATCAAGGATAAGGACCGGGATTTTTATTGCAAAAGTATCGACCTGCGCATGTAAAAAAGGGTTCTATAGAACCGTCGACAGGATCGTCTCAGAGTTGAACGAACTCCTAACCCAGAACAATACGGAAATACTCTTGAGCTACAAGCCTATTCATAAACGTGTACAAATCTCAGGGGCTGCGGATAGGGGTATAAAGACCACCGGTAATTTAGCCTACATGTTGGGGCTGGTTCCCAATAAATGGACGTATGTGAAAGATAAATTAGCCCCATTCCCTGCGGATATACATGCAGGGTATTACAACATATTTGTGTATACCGACATCATATCCTATCAAAGGGTAGGAGACAGTTGTGTGCCCCTCCTGAGAACAGTTCATATAGAGGGAAAGGGTGGAGGGATTGTCACTGTCACCTACGACAAGCCACACTACGTACCTGTAAGCAAGAAATATATTGAGAACATTCTGGTTGCGCTTAAAACGGATCAGAACGAAAACATCGAATTTACTTATGGTAAAACGATTGTAAAACTCCACTTTAGGCCCTCCAAAGCCTCTCTACATATATAATCTATTATTAGTATTTTATATATATATATATTTATTATTATTTTTTATTTTATTTATTTTTTATATATCTTTTTATAAACATAATACAAATAAATTAAAATGGTTATGGAACACAACCACCATCTCGACCCTAACCGCTATGTCTCATACTATGTTGATCAAGTGGGTAATGGGTTACCCGGCTATCATGGATCCCCGACCATGTACGGTTCGGGGATGGGAGGTATATTTCGTAACCTCTTTAGGATGGTTTTACCGTTTATGAAGAGAGGCCTCAGCATAGCCAAACCCCATTTAAAATCAGAGGCTAAAAATATAGTAAGTGAGGTAGCCAATGCTATGACCCGAAGGGCGTCACCAGATGCCAAGCATCAAGAAGGCTCGGGGCTTATGATGTTGCCTCGAAGACCAAAAAAGAGACCTCCGGCTATAAGGCGCAGGCCTGCCCCTAAAAAGCGTAGGTTAACCGTTAAAAGAAACTCAGTAACTCAAAGACATGGTAAAGTGTTCATCCACCTCTGGCCTGCTGGCCCCCCTACCTCTGAGGAAGCACAGTTCCCGCTCAGCCCAGTCAAAACTGTTTGCTGCTCTGGCACCCCAATGGTGGAACATGCTCCCTCACGACGCCAGGACAGCGGAGTCAATCACCACCTTCCGGAGACACCTGAAACCCCACCTCTTTAAGGAATACCTAGGATAGGATAAAGTAATCCTTCTAACCCCCCCCCCCCTTAAAAGATTTAGATGCACTATTGTAAAGTGGTTGTTCCACTGGATATCATAAGGTGAATGCACCAATTTGTAAGTCGCTCTGGATAAGAGCGTCTGCTAAATGACTTAAATGTAAATGTAAATGTAAGTGAGGAGGTCTGGACCAAAAACGACAAGAAGAATACTCGGAAGTATTTTCTAAAAGAACAAGCAACATGTCTCTTTTACACCGCATGTCCTCTGAAGCTATAAAGACAGAGCTCGATCTTTTCACGGCCCCCGTAACCCAACATTCAATAGACAGGTCCAGTTATGTGGAGATAGCCCCACTGTCTGCCATTACCGACAACGGTCCTATAGAATTTTTTCATACCAGGCCACGGTGACAACTATCTGGACCTCAACAACACCTTGGTGCATTTACGTCTAAAAGTGACCAAAAGAGATGGTACTAATATTGCAAACGATGCCAAAGTGAGTTTCATTAATTACCCCTTGGCCACCATCTTCTTCCAAGTGGATGTGACTTTGGGTGAACGCCTAATCAGTCAAAGCAGTGCCACATACCCCTATAGGGCCATCATAGAGTGTTTACTCAACTACTCCGAAGACACTCTCAAGACACAATTCAGCGGCGGGCTGTTTAGCAAGGATACTGCAGGAGTCTCAATGGAATCGATAGACCCTTCCACCGGTGCAAACAAAGGACTGGAGGCACGCGCTGTGCCGAATCTCGAGAGTTTCATCTGCTAGGGCCTATACACTCTGACATTTTCTTTCAAGAACGTTTACTCTTAAATTCGGTTGATTTAAGACTAAAATTAACCAGGGCCAAGGATGAGTGTTGTCTGATATCTGCCCAAGACTGTGACTTTAGTTTAAAAGTGTTGGGGGCAACACTTTTTATTAAAAAAGTGTCTCTCCGGCAGTTCGTCTGGGTCACTCACAGGCTTTGATGAAAGGAAATGCCCTTTACCCTCTCCAAAGAATTACCATGAAATCCTTTAGCATACCTGTGGGCAGTAGAATCTGCAGTCAAGAAAACCTTTTTCTAGGCCCTTTACCTCGCTACATGGTTATAGGTTTGGTTGATCACGCCTCTAATATGGGCAGCTTACATAAAAACCCATTTAATTTTCAACACTTCAATGCAGAGTATGTAGCTCTCTGTCAGGATGGGCGTCAGGTCCCTGCTAAGGCTTTCCAACCGCAATTTAATAACAACATATCTGTGCGAGAATTTTACTATCTATTCCTGGCTACCGGGAGGCATCTAAAAGATCTCTCTTTACGTATTGACATAAATGATTTTGCACAGGGTTACACATTGTATGCTTTCAATTTATCCCCTGATGATGACACCTCAGGAAATCTGTCTGTGGTGTCCCAAGATAACCTCAGGCTGGAAATGCGTTTCCATACACCTTTAGCCTGTACAGTTAGCATGATTGTTTATGCATGCTCTGATTCAATCTTGGAAGTGAATGCCCGAAGACAAGTCTTCAAGGATTATTATTAAGGATCGTTGAGCAAAGACATGAATACCTGTAACGGGTGTCGTTGTAATGACACCAAGGTGGATGTGTGTTCACTTTACAAAAATAAACCAAAGACGACAGCAAAACAGTCCTGTCAGGAAAAACTCTCAACAGAAAACAATCACCCACAAACCCCAAAGGAAAAACAGGCTGCCTATGTATGACTCCCAATCAGCAACAACGAACTACAGCTGTTCCTGATTGGGAGCCACACACGGCCAACCAAAGAAACAAACCAACATAGAAAAATAAACATAGAACGCCCGCCCATGTAACACCCTGGCCTAACCAAAATAGATAACAAAAAACCCCTCTCTATGGCCAGGGCGTTACAGTACCCCCCCCCCCCCCAAAGGTGCGGACTCCGGCCGCAAAACCTGACTCTGAAGGGGAGGGTCTGGTTGGGCCCTCCTACGGCAGCGGCTCTGGTGCGGGACGTGGACCCCGCTCCACCCTTGGCTTAGCCCACTTAGGTGGCACCCCTAGCTGCGCCGGAGGACTGGCGGGCGACTCTGGCTGCGCCCGGCTGGTGGGCGACCCTGGCTGCGCCCTACAGGCGGGCGTCTCTGGCCCAGGATTCACCAGGCTGGGGAGACATGCAGGAGGCCTGGCTCTGGGCGCAGGCACAGGACTCACCAGGCTGGGGAGATCCACAGGAGGCCTGGTCTTGGGAGGAGGCACAGGATAGACCAGGCTGGGGAGACCCACAGGAGGCCTTGTCCTGGGAGGAGGCACAGGATAAACCAGGCTGGAGAGACCCCCTGGAGGCCTGGTCCTGGGAGGAGGCACAGGATAAACCAGGCTGGAGAGACCCCCTGGAGGCCTGGTCCTGGGAGGAGGCACAGGATAGACCAGGCCTGAGAGACCCACTGGAGGCCTGGTCCGAGGAGGAGGCACAGGATAAACCGGGCTGTGGGGGAGCACTGGAGTTCTGGTGCGTAGGCTTGCCACCCAAACTCCAGGCTGAATGCCCACTTTTGCCCGGCACGGGCGGAGCGCAGGCATTGGCCGAACTGAGCCCTGCCAGCGCCCCGGAGACACATTGCGCAGCGCCGGTGCAGGATAGCCTGGACCGAGACAGCGCACCGGAGATGTGCTGAGCTGGAACACTCCGACCTGGCTTGATGCCCACTCTCGCATGGCACTTGCGGGGGGCTGGCATGTAGCGCTCCGGGCTATCATCGCGTACTGGGGACACCGTGCGCTTTACCGCATAACACGGTGCCTGACCAGTACTGCGCTGCCTCCTGTAAGCACGGGGAGTTGGCTCAGGTCTCCCACCTGACTCTGCCACACTCCCCGTGTGCCCCCCCCCCACCCACATTGGGGGCTGCCTCTCGTGCCTGTTGCGCTCCCTTGCCTCATACCAGCGCCTCTCAGCTATCGCTGCCTCGATCTCCCACTGCGGGCGGCGATACTCCCCAGCTTGAGCCCATGGTCCTTTACCGTCCAGCAATTCCTCCCATTTCCACGACTCCCGATAGCTCCTCTCCTGGTGCTTCTCCTTCCTCCGCTGCTTGGTCCGTTTTTTGGTGGGTGATTCTGTAACGGGTGTCATCGTAATGAGACCAAGGTGCAGCGAAGGATGTGTGTTCATCTTAGAAATGTAATTTAAAAAAGAGAACACTTTACAAAAATAAACCAAAGACGACAGCAAAACAGTCCTGTCAGGAAAAACTCTCAACAGAAACAATCACCCACAAACCCCAAAGGAAAAACAGGCTGCCTATGTATGACTCCCAATCAGCAACAACGAACTACAGCTGTTCCTGATTGGGAGCCAACCAAAGAAACAAACCAACATAGAAAAATAAACATAGAACGCCCACCCATGTAACACCCTGGCCTAACCAAAATAGATAACAAAAAAAAAAAACTCTCTATGGCCAGGGCGGTACAATACCCAAGAGTTGGAAGGGCTCATGACCCGCTTGATTGGAAAACAATTTTGTGGAGTGTGGGCTTGTGATGAATTACCTATTGAGAAATGGCCTGAACGGCCGGCAATGTTTATTGTCAATACCCATCCTAAACACATTCCGGGTGAACATTGGATAGCTGTGACACTAGAAGATGAAGGAGGAAGAAAAATCAACTTTTTTTGATTCCTATGGCTTTCCCCCCGGTTTTTCACATTTTCCCAAATCTATTAAAGAATTTTTGACCAAAAACGGATCAAAGATCTACTACAGCATCAAACAAGTGCAAGATAACCTTTCCACTACAAGTGGTCAACACTGTGTATTCTACCTATGCCAAAGAGCCCGTGGAGTTTCTTTTGAAGATGTTATGTCTCTTTATAATGATGATTTAAGAAGTAATGATACCATTGTAGCTTGTTTTGTTAGAAAATATCAAAAGTGTTCAAATATGTGTCCTTTAAGACCGTGTAATCAAGGCGTATGCTCACGTCAAATGTTTCAAGAATGCCACAAATGTTAAATTGCTTAATTTTTCAAATAAAATTGATTGAATTTAATCATAGTCATTCAAAAGTCATTCAAAAGTTTAACCACCCCGAGAGATCAGGATTAGGAAAAGGTCCAGAGGCATTCATGGGGGTAAATGAGTTATCATCATCCCCTTCATAGGGGGGAGGGGTTGTTGGGACATCTTTATGGGTGCTGTAGCTCGTTGAAGGTTTTTGTTTTAAAGCTTGAATCTGTTGACGAAGCTTATAGTTGGGTACCCCCGAGAGGGGAATGTTGAGGATTGCCAGGGCCTTAAGAAACTGACGCCACCCTGGAGGTCTTCTGTCATCAGCAACCTTGTGGGCTGCCGTGGTACTTTTAAGCAAGTCAAGCATATGTGAACCCTTGACAACAGCGCCCTGAAGGATAAACTTTCCTTTGTCATTCCAAGTAGCGGTCCCCTTTGAGTCTTTTATCTTGTTCATAACGTATCTAACATTTTTTCCTGTTATGTGCCGGAACATGTGTCAACATGTCATGCATAACATTATCTTCAACATGCATTTGATCTTCAGCCGGTAAGATCGCAGGTACAGGCATTACAGGGGCTTGGCTCTCTCTAGGCACGTCATCTATTAAAGGTTCCGGTAGGGAAAGCGTTAAATGGTTGGTATCTCTCTCACCTTGTTTTACCAAGGCCAAATACCTTTGCAAGAGGTTTGTGTATTTTTGGACCTTATCATAGGGGTTCAATCCTTTTTGGTTCAAAATATCCTTCATGGCCATATCCAAATCATTTTCCGCTGTTTGTCTGATATTTTCAGGACCCTGCATTTGTTTTTTAAGTCTATCCAACTCTTGTTGATGCACCAAGTACATTTTATTTGCCATCACACTCTGTGTTCAACCCCCACATCTGGCAGCTACAAGGCTGGTGATGAAGGGCACAGCTATAGTTAGCAACGGCAGAAGAAAACCCACAGACTGTTGTAGGCTATGTCTTTTCTTTTGAAGACTGGCTCTTTTATTGGCAAAGAGATGGATCGCGGTCTTTTGTCTCTTGAATTGTTTTAATTGGGTCAGGGTGAGTGGAATGAGCCCTTTGAGAAGATTCAAAGCAATCTCACATAGGGATAATATGAAATCTGAAGAACAGTGACCAAAGATGGCCTTCCGTTCTTTAGCTGTAGCCCCAACTTAGGCTTCTCAAGAGGGGCAGGTTTCTTTTTAAACGCAGAGACATAGCGGTTACTTTTTAGAAATGTACGCAGCC
Source organism: Salmo salar (assembly GCF_965601325.2). Lineage (NCBI taxonomy): Eukaryota > Metazoa > Chordata > Actinopteri > Salmoniformes > Salmonidae > Salmo > Salmo salar. The sequence goes on from NC_138318.1 coordinate 6,001,563, forward strand.
GGCCACTCCCACGTGAACAGGCCAGTTCGGAGCCTCAGGTGTTCTGGAGTATTTGCTTTTAAATCCACAATTAAATAAGAAAATGGCGCTTTGGTAGCGTCCTCATAGCTCTCCATGAAGTAGGATTTCCTTCCCGGGTACATCTGCTGAGCTAGAGTGTTAATTTGTAGTTTGTCTCTAGGGTTTTTGAACAAAACCATGTAATTGGCGTTCAAACTAATGGTACAGCTATTTTTACCTTGGTGAAACACATTCTGCACCAAGTAAAGCACGGACAGGTTTCTATGATGAGTATATTGGGTAAAAGCTCGTGCAATTTCAGGATGTTCGCTACCTGCAAATAGCATATCGTCCAAAACCAGCAGATTGTTTTTATGAGGAGGTAAAAGTTCATCATCAGACAGGGATTCAGGTATTCCTTCAACAAACTTGATTTTAATTTTCTTCAACAGTTCATAATACAAAGGCTGATAACACGAATAACACCACACAATATTGTCAGGCTTCTGAGATAACACATGTTCAGAAGGGGGGGCCTGTGATTAAGGCCGAATAATGGTAGTTACAACCGGTGGGTCAAAACCTTCTTCAGCAGCCATTATATCTTAAGCTTTAAGACACACTGGGGCTTGTAGCATAAGTCATTAGCCAAAAGGCAATGTGGTCCCGTCAGGTAAAAGCAGTCTCTTGTCATAGACTACCCTGAATATTTTAGTAAGTAGGGCATTCCTTAGCTTGTTATGGATAGGGGGCAGTATTTTCACGGCCGGATAAAAAACGTACCCGATTTAATCTGATTATCACTCCTGCCCAGAAACTAGAATATGCATATAATTATTAGCTTTGGATAGAAAACACTCCAAAGTTTCTAAAACTGTTTGAATGGTGTCTGTGAGTATAACAGAACTCATTTGGCAGGCCAAAACCTGAGAAGATTCCAAACAGGAAGCGCCCTCTCTGACCATTTCTTGGCCTTCTTGATCATCTCTATCCAAAACAGGGGATCTCTGCTGTAACGTGACACTTCCTACGGCTCCCATAGGCTCTCAGAAGGCGGCAAAAAGCTGAATGTCTTTGCAGGCCCTGGCTGAAAAACAGTAGCGCATTTAGATAGTGGTCGATCAGAGAACAGAGACTGGAGGCGCGTGCACGAGGCGACACCATGTTTTTATTATTTCGTCTTTGAACGAAAACAACGACTCCCGGTCGGAATATTATCGCTTTTTTACGAGAAAAATAGCATAAAAATTGATTTTAAACAGCGGTTGACATGCTTCGAAGTACGGTAATGGAATATTTAGAATTTTTTTGTCACGAAACGCGTCAGGCGCGTAACCCTTCGTCACCCTTGGATAGTGTCTTGAACGCATGAACAAAATGCCACTATTTGGATATAACTATGGATTATTTTGAACCAAACCAACATTTGTTATTGAAGTATAAGTCCTGGGGGTGCATTCTGACAAAGAACAGCAAAGGTAATCCAATTGTTCTTATAGTAAATCTGAGTTTGGTGAGGGTCAAACTTGGTGGGTGTCAAAATAGCTAGCCTGTGATGGTGAGCTATCTACTCAGAATATTGCAAAATGTGCTTTCACCGAAAAGCTATTTTAAAATCGGACAACTCGATTGCATAAAGGAGTTCTGTATCTATAATTCTTAAAATAATTGTTATGTTTTTTGTAAACGTTTATCGTGAGTAATTTAGTAAATTCACCGGAAGTGTTCGGTGGGAATGCTAGTTCTGAACGTCACATGCTAATGTAAAAAGCTGGTTTTTGATATAAATATGAACTTGATTGAACAAAACATGCATGTATTGTATAACATAATGTCCTAGGCGTGCCATCTGATGAAGATCATCAAAGGTTAGTGCTGCATTTAGCTGTGGTTTTGTTTTTTGTGACATTATATGCTAGCTTGAAAAATGGGTGTCTGATTATTTCTGGCTGGGTACTCTGCTGACATAATCTAATGTTTTGCTTTCGCTGTAAAGCCTTTTTGAAATCGGACAGTGTGGTTAGATAAAGGAGAGTCTTGTCTTTAAAATGGTGTAAAATAGTCATATGTTTGAAAAATGGAAGTTTTGGAATTTTTGAGGAATTTGTAATTCGCGCCACGCCTATCATTGGATATTGGAGCAGGTGTTCTGCTAGCGGAACGTCTAGATGTAAGAGGTTAAATGGAAGTCCTTTTTATCCCTAACAATTTTTTTGTAGGAGCTCAAAATCTCCAAGTCACTATTCCGGTCGTTTATGAACCCCTCGACCAAGTGTGTGATTGATTCCAAGTTTACCCGCGGGGCATTTTCGTAGTTTTGAGTCACACCTTTGGCTTTCAACACCACGTGATTGTCTTTAGTCCTAAAAGCATAGCTTTTGGGCCCACAGGAGGACCATTCTGTGATATGGTCACCATCTTTGAGTTCACTCGTTAAACCACCCAGATAGTTGCTAAGTGGGGGTCTCCAGTCACCCTGTTTGCTTACATTGACCACAGAGTCTGTGTCATGGTAAAGAACCCTTCTCTGAAGCTGCTCCATGAGGGCGTACATTTCAAGTCGGCCATAGGCCGTGGTAAATGCTACATTACCCGGGGGTAGAACCCACTTCTTGTTACGTCTCCATTGCACCAGGGCAATGTCTTGACTCAAGAATGAAAAATGTGAAATTTCGTATTGGTCCGAAAAAACTAATTCCAAAAATTCTTTGGTGTCTTTAATGATCAACGTTGTTAGCATATTGCATCTCTGCGAAAGCTTCCCCCAAAGAAAGTTTAAGTACAATTTCGACACATTTCTTTTGGTTTTGTTGACCTCTATTCTGTCAGGGTCAAGAAGTATGCCTTCTCTGTCGTGATAGTCTTGAATGTACTTGTCTTTACTCTCTTGATCTGTGACCGAGGCAGGATAGCCTGAAGCCATTTGCTTGCATCTCAAGAAGGTCTTGATGTACTCTTTAAAAAGAGTGTCTGATTTCCTGGAAAAGTTCCACACTTCAAAGATTTTGGCCACACGATACCCCATCTCTAGAGCCTTAGAGAATTAAACTGTGACCCATACACCTGTCAGGGCTCTTTCTTGATCTGAGTGATCACAAGGCTTTTCCTGGTTGTTGTTTTCACTGCAGGTGCAACATAGGGGAAAGAAAAGTTTTCCTTGAGGTCCCTTGTAAGGCAACACTGGCATAAACAAAACCCTAGGAGGGTAGACAGTTGCTTTGATCAGACCAAAATAGTTTTGGGGTAAGTCAAAGTCGCGGTGAATAATTTCAGGATGCCCCATAGGATAGCATGAGGAACTCATTACATGAGGATAAAGGGATGTAAAATCTACATAACATATTGTCTCGTCGGGTTGCGCTACACACCGCAATGTCAAAGCATTGGTACGGCCTCCATACAAGCCCTGTCGCGGTTCCAAGGGTTCTGGTGTGTCAAAGCTGGAAAGGAAGGCTCGAACATGAGAATCAGACTTTTTGAGTGCGGTCCACTCATGCTCCCACAGCACATTCACTTTCAAACCGTAAGTATACTGTAAAGATTCCAATTTGTCTTGAAACTCTTGGTACATTTCCCCAAAAGTCTTTTGGGTTAGGACACACATGGCCTGTGGCTCAAAGCAAGATTTACAACCGTAGAAGAAACAACCGTTGTACTCAAACACGGTCTCAACACCGTCAATCTGTGTGTATCCATCTACATGATAAGGCCCAAACACCTTCTCACCCCTATTCAAAGCATGTTGAATAAAAATGTCTTTATCCTGGGTCAAGTACTCCAACCACTGAATGGAACCACTAGAGTATGACTTGAATTGGTGTCAGTAGTTATCAGGCGAGGCTATAGATGCTGTATGTAGAAAGTGTTTACAATAGGTTTTCATGCATGTCGATGCAATAGTTGTACAACTCCAGGGGTCAATGCCTGCATCTTTGATTACCTCTTCTCTTAATCTGAGGCATCTTTCACGAAGTATAACTACATCGTTGTCACAGTATGACTCCATCTCTTTGTGGAAATCAAAAGTGCTGTGACATACTGTCTCGTACCATGTCATGAATCTCTCTCGCTCTTTGGGAGACATTTGATCACACCCGTACATTTCGGGTCTCGGATAAGATCTAATGTAGATTCTCCTCAGATGTGAAAAAAATGGGGGAACCAGCCTTTCACAGAGTTCTCAAAATCCAAGGCCTCCATTTGAGCCAATCTCATGGGTATGAAGCTTAAACTGTCAATGTATCTCTGGTTGAAAGCGGTGTCTACAAAACACAAGATTTTACTACCTTGAGCTATGACACTGGGTGCAACGCCTTGCTGTATCAGAGGGTTCAGAAGAAGGTATGAATCATATGCTGTAGAATTGTGCGCTATAAACATGAAGTTTCTGTACTGGGGTTTTCTGAAGTGTTTTAGAAAGAGGAGTGCACAATTGGGCCCCTCTGCTGACCACTTATCACCCTTGAAAGTCAGGGTAGATACAAAAATAGGCAAATAAACCCCTGATAGCTGATTAGTCTCAAAATCATAAATGTATTTCTCTGAATGTTCATCTTCAGCCAAGGGTTGAATATAACACTCGTGTGGCACTTCTTGAACCACTTCAGAGTCTCTGCTTTTCAAAGGCCCTTTACAGATTGGGCAATGTATGATTACACACACATGAGGTTTAGGGCTGTCTATTTTAAGGTTGTAATTGCAATGGCATTTTGGACATGTCTCGTGTGGCTCAGTTGGTAGAGCATGGTGTTTGCAATGCCAGGGTTGTGGGTTCGTTTCCCACTGGGGACCAGTATGGACATAATGTATGAAATGTATGCATTCACTACTGTAAGTCGCTCTGGATAAGAGTGTCTGCTAAATGACTAAAATGTAATGTAAATGTAACTGCTTACAGATTTACAGGCCTTGGGGTGCAATGTTTCAATTTTGTGTTTTTCGTAACAGTAGGCCGAACGACATGTCCTGTGACAATCCTCACAGGGTGTCAGGTTTAAGGGCTGCATCGGACAATTTTCATCCAGACATACGGAACAGTTATAACGGCACAAGTGCCCCCCCTTTCGGGTGTAGCCTGTATGACAGGCTGGACACACATACGGTGCGCCTACAAACGCGCCGATGTTGGTAACAGCATAATAATGGTCGTTTTGCACATAAAAGAACAGAATCTGAGGATGAGGTTGTGGGTTGTTTTGGAATTTCAAGAGAGCTGCATTAGCTCTACTGTGGTACAAAACCACAATCTTGATGTTCAGAAAGTTTTCAAATTTGACTATGTCAGAGAATGCCACAGCATCCTGTAAGCCCAGACCGACAGCATTTTGAAGCGCTCTAGCCTTTTGTAACGCCTCTACATCCGTACATCCAGGGTTGAGTAAATGTGCTAGGCCTATTGCAAAGCATAGCTTATTACCGGGATTGTGAACGTTTATGAGGCATGCCCTTTTATTGTTTATGATTTCTGATTGCATTAGGCTATCTAGCTTCCTTCTCTGCCCCCCACCACCTAGGGGTTGCCGTATTATTTGCACTACAAGCTCTAGGGACCTATCGGCTATGACGGATAAATTTGATTGAACAAGTTGTTCCAGCAGGGCTATAAATTGTTCAAGATCTGCTACACCATTGGGTAAAATAAGAGATACAGTGTTTTGCATGCTATCTCCCCAAATTTCCAACTGTAAGACATCACGAGGTTCGCCATAATCTCTTGCCCTGTCTAACAGTTCGTTCAGAGTATCCAAAATCATCACAGAAAAAACTGCATAGTCGAGATTCTGATTCATCCATGTGAAATTGAAAAACTGTCGAATCTCTGTATTGCTGAATTTATTTCTGTACACAACCCGAACACTTCTATCAAGACCATCTCCCTCCTGATTTGTTAGACAATTTTCCAATTCCTCAAAAACATCGCATTGCGTTTCAGACTCTTCGGACATGGGCGTTAATGGCGGGGTCTGTGTGGGGTCCGGTGTAGAAGATCTTATTCTCTCATTCATCTGGTTAATTAAACATTTGAGGGCGTCCGGGATCTGGGATAACTGGTTTTCATCGGTCGTCCCGGACTCGTTCATATGTTTAATTATTTCGATGAGGTCGGCGGGAATATGGGATTACAGCGTTTCGTCTATCGGAATTATGTCCGTTACCCCATCCTCGTTCATCCATTCAATTAAAGCTTGGAGTTCGGGCGGTATTTGGGCCAACAGGCTTTCAACTGTCTCAATTATGTCTGTTGGCTCGTCCATTTGGGTAACTAATGATGTGTGTTCTTGTGGTATTCTGGAAGGATCCATGTTACATATAGGTTTTTTAAGCGCCTGTATTTGCGTTTTTTATATGGTTTGTTGCTTAACAAACAGGGCATTGTTCTACGCCAGAAGGATAGATCCTGACTGTATTGCCACTCGAGTAAAGCCCCCATTCGTTTGTGTAGCAAGACATTTCTGGATTTTAGAGCCCTGGAAAAGGCAGTAATAAACCTAGCTTGTTCTATTTCAGGTTTGGGTGTTTCTACATAAGAATTGGAGGAATCAAGAAGGTTGGCCACTTCGCAGAGGAGCAAGTCGTCTACCTCGGGAATGTCATTTAAAACGGTAAAATCATCCGGTTTCGTTGTTTTATTGGGAATGTCCGGCGCGCCGAAATCCTCCGCGTGCTCTCGGTGTGTATGGTCTTCTGCGCTGTTATACGGTGGGGAGGAGTCTGAAAGAAAATAATATATACAAAATAGATTATTAAACATAAAAATATATTAGGTAAAAAATGTCAAATACATTTTACTGTATATTAACAATATATAATTAAAATACCTCAGCTTTTTTTACGTGGGCTGTTCTGACGAAATCGCAGAAACCGTGGGCTCTAGACTTTTTTTACCAGGCCTTCCAGATTCTGCCAGGCATGTCTCGTTGTTTTAACATATTCAATCATAAAAATGTATAAATTATAATAAAATATGTATAACTAATAACATATATAATGGCTTCATACCTTGTCCATGTAGCACCGTTTCTTGAAGCAGTAAGTTTCCGACCCAGTAACACTTTTCGGGCTGGAGTGATTCTGCGCAATGCACTTGTGCACATGGTGTGCGTTGCTTGTTTGGGTCGGGAGTATGGAGCGTGCGGGTGGTGGTTCCCGGGGAAGTTGATGTGACGATTTTCGTGCATTTGAAAAAACGTTCGTACAGAACGGGAGAATAGCATCTATGTCATCGTTCAGAGTACATAATGCAGCAGTGATCCTTCTTTGTGGTCTGTCAGCTGTAAACACAAAAAATTGCTTTTAATATAGGGTTCACACTTTTTGTTTTTAAATGTATAAATATTCTTATGGATTTTATTATTGGACTTACGTCGACAATAGTGTGATGGGGACTGGCTGAACGCGTTTTGCTCCACTGAAACCCCCTCTAACGAAGGCTGTTCCAAATCATCTATTTCCCGGAACAACTGTGTAAAGAATTGAGATCCTACAAACGTTAACCTCTATGGGCTAGGTGGGACGCTTGCGTCCCACCTACTCCACAGCCAGTGTAATCCCGTGGCGCGTTATTCAAATTCCTCAAAAATGCAAAAACTTCAATTTTTCAAACATATGACTATTTTACACCATTTTAAAGACAAGACTCTCGTTAATCTAACCACACTGTCCGATTTCAAAAAGGCTTTACAACGAAAGCAAAACATTAGATTATGTCAGCAGAGTACCCAGCCAGAAATAATCAGACACCCATTATTCAAGCTAGCATATAATGTCACATAAACCCAAACCACAGCTAAATGTTGCACTAACCTTTGATGATCTTCATCAGATGACAACCCTAGGACATTATGTTATACAATACATGCATGTTTTGTTCAATCAAGTTCATATTTATATCAAAAAACAGCTTTTTACATTAGCATGTGACTAGCATGTGACTAGCATTCCCACCGAACACTGCCGGTGAATTTACTAAATTACTCACGATAAACGTTCACAAAAAACATAACAATTATTTTAAGAATTATAGATACAGAAGTCCTCTATGCACTCGATATGTCCGATTTTCAAATAGCTTTTCGGTGAAGGCACATTTTGCAATATTCTCAGTAGATAGCCCGGCATCACAGGGCTAGCTATTTAGACACCCAGCAAGTTTAGCACTCACCAAAGTCAGATTTACTATAAGAAAAATGTTATTACCTTTGCTGTCTTCGTCAGAATGCACTCCCAGGACTTCTACTTCAATAACAAATGTTGGTTTGGTTCAAAATAATCCATAGTTATATCCAAATAGCGGCGTTTTGTTCGTGCGTTCAAGACACTATCCGAAAGGGTAAATAAGGGTGACGAGCATGGCGCAATTCGTGACAAAAAAAATCTAAATATTCCATTACCGTACTTCGAAGCATGTCAACCGCTGTTTAAAATCAATTTTTATCATAAAAAAGCGATAATATTCCGACCGGGAATCTGCGTTTAGGTAAACAGACGAAAGAAAATAAAGCATGGGGTCGACTCGGGCACGCGCCTAAGCCCATAGTACTCTGAGCGGCCACTTGCCAAAAGCGATAAAGTGTTTCAGCCAGAGGCTGCCTCGATATCGTTCAGCTTTTTCCCGGGCTCTGAGAGCCTATGGGAGCCGTATGAAGTGTCACGTTATAGCAAAGATCCTCAGTCTTCAATAAAAAGAGCCAAGATGAAACACAACTTGTCAGACAGGCCACTTCCTGCATGGAATCTTCTCAGGTTTTGGCCTGCCATATGAGTTCTGTTATACTCACAGACACCATTCAAACAGTTTTAGAAACTTTGGGGTGTTTTCCATCCAAAGCCAATAATTATATGCATATTCTAGTTACTGGGCAGGAGTAGTAACCAGATTAAATCGGGTACGTTTTTTTCTCCGGCCGTGTCAATACTGCCCCCTAGCCCTAACAGGTTAAACTAATATTAACATATATTTATACTATATATACATTTTTAAAACATAAGAATACGTGTATTTGACATATTACCTAAAAATTGTTTTAGAATATCGATATCAAATTTCAATATCCTTACAATTCCCTGAAAATACCTCTCCAAATCTAATATATTATTTTCACTAACTCACCTTCAGATAGCTCCATTATGACGGTTTCACAGCTGATCTTTTAGCTGTCCGGGGTTGATACCTCTTCGGGGCTGTTGGCCTGGTGTCTGGAGTTGCGCTTTAGCCGGTCGTACAGAATGGCTAGTATCGGTTTCCCTAGCCTCGCTCCGCGGTCGTGTCTCTAACGAGAAATATTCTGTAATGCGCTTACAGAGCGGGGGTGCTGTTTTTTCGGGCGACATCCTGTATGCAAAAAGGGTCATATAAAGTACCCACGAATGTCTAGAGCCCCAAAAACCACAGGCGGGTGTCTCGACATATATTCTGTCTGCCGGTATTGCATTCATGCTTGATAGCACCGCTTGGGGGTGTCCGTTGTAAATTTATATCCCGGGCTGCGGGATCATTAGTATATGTGCAGATTAGAAATAACATATGTTTTAAACCGTAGGAGGTTGTCTAGACAAGATATATTCTGCCTGGGCTGTTTGACTTTTTAGCCCCCACATCCTTGGGGGTGAGATAAATACGCATTTGAAAGGCTTGTGTGGTAATAAAATCGAAAGTGCCAAGCCCAATTGAAGAGACGCACACAATCCTAAACAGCCACACACACACTTTTTCTGGTTTCAAAAGCCACCCATGCAGAGACACACACCCCCACCCCCTTTTTGTTTTGAAACACACACACCTACACTCCCCCCCCCCCCCCCGCGCATGCACACATCTTTCCGGAATCCTTTTTTCTCCGGGACAGGCATGGGGATAGCTCGAAAGGGCAGAGTCCCTTCGTTAAAGGTGAGATACAGCTTTAAAACCATTTATTTAATTCATAATATTTAGTACAGACCTTTTTAAAACAGCTTATAAGCACTTAAACATTTTTACTGTGCAATATTGAAACATGCAATAATGTTTTTTATGTATAAACTAGGTTTGTACAGCAGGTCACCATTACCTGGCACAGTACTACACTTTTTAATAACCTTTAATGTTTCTAACATGTTGTTGTAGGAAAGACTATTCGTATAACATAAGACATTGCATTTCTCCGCGACAAACCGGGGTAAGAGAGAAATGACAGATTCCTGTTTGTTAAGGGGTGAGATATAACATTAATACCCTTTATTTAATTCTAAATCTTTAGTACAGATCTTTTTAAAACATCTTACAATTAATACAAAAAATGTTACTGTTCCTTTCTTACAGATAAAGGGCCCCGGTTATAGGGTTGTCCCTGACCCCCCCGTCAGATTCCAATTCCCCCTCGTCAAGACTCCGTAAGTTTTCACTCCATGGATAGATCAAACGTCTTGCATGTAGGCTCTGTGTACGTAATTGTTCATGATTTTGGAAAAGACTGTCCAGCTTATTTATCAGGGTTATGAATATAGGGTAATCCCTCCATTTAAAGCACACAGGCATAAAAAAGTTCACATCCTTGCAGGCTTTGGAAAATACATATGAACTGACAGACTTTGTCGCATTTGTACTATCAAAATGTTCACATGCTAAAATTGTCACTTTGGAGTCGGAGACAACAACTTCATTGACAACAACCCTAAGAGCAATAAAATAGGTGGGGTGTGGGGCCATCCTCTTTGAAATGTTCAAACACAACCCCCCTCCCCAGTTCAACGAGGTCCCTACACATCAATCATCATGACAACTTCAAAGGAATAGATGCAATATAGATATAAAATAACACACACTCTTAACACATGACAGAATAGGATGCAACTATATGGCCCTAACCACGTGACACCTTCCCGCCAGGATGTCCTGACCGGATGCCCTTATTTGGGCATGTACGCGTCATCCGGACATAGGGTCATAAATCACGATTTTGACTGATGCCGTCTACTTGATTCTCTCTCACACCTATTTTAGCTTCTCTTCACTGGCTACCAGTTACTTTGAGAATAGATGTATTAAACACGTTTAAGGCTTGGTTTAGCCCCATCCAATGTTCAGATCTTTTATCTCCCTACGAGCCAGGACACAGCCTGAGATCCTCTGGCTGTTGACCATTTCAAAGTCTAGGTTGAAAACTAAAGGAGACCGGGCATATGCCATTAGGGCTCTTTGGAATGGTCTGCTACGGTAGATGAGATCAGGCTTGCAGATTCAGTACCTCTTTTTTTATCAATGCTTAACACACTTTTATAAAGATACTTTTAATGTACAGTATGCTTTCAATGTATGATTTACATTTTAGTAATTTAGCAGACGCTCTTATCCAGAGCGACTTACAGTTAGTGCATTCATCTTAAGATTTCTAGGTGGGACATCCATATATCACAGGCATAGAAAGTACATTTTACTTCAATAACGTCGTTTAAAGATAGTGTTTGAAGAGGTAGGGTTTCAGATGTTTTCCCCCTGAAGCTAGGACAGCAGGGACTCTGCTGTCCTAGCTTCAGGGGGAAGCTGTTTCCACCATTGGGATGCCAGGACAGCACTTTGTTACTTGTATTGAAAAGCGCTATACAAATGAAATTATTATTAGTATTACTTCTAGGAAGATTTTAACCCACTTCAACACACAATTCAAAATAATTGTAATGCCCTAGTTATTTTGTTGCTTTGACAAAGTCATTTCTGGAGATTCTTATTTATTTAATGTGATTAATGTTTCATTTTAAGGTAAAGAAAAACAACCTGTCCCTCATTATAAGGTCAACCCTGTTAAGTAAACTGTACTCTCGTTTTAATATGGTGAAACTATTCCTTTTTAAATTATTTTGTAAAAAGAAACATTAAACATCTATTAGTAAAATCGTAGCTGGTTGTCACGTCCTGACCATAGTAAGCTGTTATTTTCTATGGTAGAGTAGGTCAAGGCGTGACAGGGGGGTTTTCTATGTTGGGTTGTTCTAGTTTTGTATTTCTATGTTGGGCTGTGTTTGGGATGATCTCCAATTAGAGGCAGCTGGTCATCGTTGTCTCTAATTGGAGGTCATATTTAAGTTGGTGTTTGTCCCACCTGGGTTTGTGGAGATTCATTTTGAGTTGTGTATGTTTCACCTCTGCGTCACGGGTTGTTGTTCTGTTTATTCAGTTTATTTATGTATTGCATAGTTTCACAGAGTAAATAAAATGTGGAACGACACCCACGCTGCACTTTGGTCCGCTTCTTCTTTTGACAACCGTGACAGAATCTCCCACCACCAAAGGACCAAGCAGTGTGGTCAGCAGGACGAATGGACTTGGGAGGAGATATTGGACGGGAAAGGACCCTGGAGGCAGGCTGGGGAATATTGCCATCCTAAAGAGGAAATTGAGGCAGCAAGAGCGGAGCGGTGATACTACGAGGCAAGTGCGAGAGGCAGGCCCCAAAATATTTTTTGGGGGGGCACAAGGAGAGATTGGCAGAGTCAGGTTGGAGACCTGAGCCAACTCCCCATGCTTACCGTGGGGAGCGAGTGAAGAAGCAAGCACCGTGTTATGCGGTGATGCGCACTGTGACGCCAGTGCGCATTCACAGTCCGGTGCGATCTGTGCCCGTGTCCCGCATTTGCCGAGCTAGGTTGAGCATTCAGCCAGGAAGGGTGGTGCCAGCTCAGCGCTCCTGGTCTCCAGTTCGCCTTCTCGGTCCAGGATATCCTGCGCCGGCGCTACGCACTGTGTCACCAGTGCGTATTCACAGCTCCCCGTGTTTGCCGGGCGAAAGTAAGCATCCAGCCAGGACGGGTTGTGCCAGCTATACGCTCGAGACCTCCGGTGCGCCTCCACGGCCCAGTATATCCTGTGCCTGCCCCACGTACCCAGCCTCCAGTGAGTCTATCCAGCCTGGTACGCCCTGTGCCTGCTCCTCGCACTTGCCCTGAGGTGCGTGTTACTTGTCTGGCACCACCTGTGCCAGCCCCACGCATCAGGCCTCCAGTGCGCATTCCCAGTCCAGAGCTTCCGGCGACAGTTCCCAGTCCAGAGCTTCCGGCGACAGTTCCCAGTCCAGAGCTTCCGGCGACAGTTCCCAGTCCAGAGCTTCCGGCGACAGTTCCCAGTCAAGAGCTTCCGGCGACAGTTCCCAGTCAAGAGCTTCCGGCGACAGTTCCCAGTCCAGAGATCCCGGCGACAGTTCCCAGTCCAGAACCTCCTGAGATGGCCTGCAGTCCGGAACCTCCTGAGAGACCTGCAGCCCGGAGCCTCGTGAGGCGGCCTGCAGCACGGAGCCTCCTGAGGCGGCCTGCAGCACGGAGCCTTCTGAAGCGGCCTGCAGCACGGAGCCTCCTGAGGCGGCCTGCAGCACGGAGCCTCCTGAGGCGGCCTGCAGCACGGAGCCTCCGGCGATGATCTACAGTCTGGTTCCTCCGACGATGATCCACGATCCGGTGGCACAGAAGCGGAGGGATCAGCGGGCGGAGCGGGGGTTACGCCCCGAACCGGAGCCGCCTCTTCTGCTGGAGGATCCGCTGGATGATAAGGTTCGGTGTACTGCACCAGAGCCACCATAGACACTTGTCACCCTCCCTACCCTCCCTTTTCTTTTCTTTTGGTTGTTGTTGTTCAGATGCATTCGTAGTCTGCACCTTTGGGGGGGGGGGTACTGTCACATCCTGACCATAGTAAGCTGTTATTTTCAGTGCGTGACAGGGGGGGTTTCTAGTTTAGTTTTTCTATGTTGGGTTGTTCTAGTTTTGTATTTCTATGTTGGGCTGATCTCCAATTGGAGGTCATATTTAAGTTGGTGGTTGTCCCACCTGGGTTTGTGGGAGATTCATTTTGAGTTGTGTATGCTTGTTGTTTTGTTTATTCAGTTTATTTATGTATTGCATAGTTTCACAGAGTAAATCAAATGTGAAACGACACACCGTGCTCCTACAGAGAGAGAAAGAGAATTAGAAAGAACAAAAGAAGTACAGTTGAAGTTGGAAGTTTACATACATTTAGATCGGAGTCATTAAAACTCTTTTCATCCACTCAACAAATTTCTTGTTAACAAACTATAGTTTTGGCAAGTCAGTTAGGACATCTACTTTGTGCAAGACACAAGTAATTTTTCCAACTATTTTTTACAGACAGATTATTTCACTTATAATTCACTGTATCACAATTCCAGTGGGTCAGAAGTTTACATACACTAAGTTGACTGTGCCTTTAAACAGCTTGGACAATTCCAGAAAATTATATCATGGCTTTAGAAGCTTCTGATAGGCTAATTGACATCATTTGGGTCAATTGGAGGTGTACCTGTGGATGTATTTCAAGGCCTACCTTCAAACTCAGTGCCTCTTTGCTTGACATCCTGGGAAAATCAAAAGAAATCAGCCAAGACCTCAGAAAAAAAATTGTAGACCTCCACAAGTCTGGTTCATCCTTGGGAGCAATTTCCAAATGCCTGACGTTACCACGTTCATCTGTACAAACAATAGTACGCAAGTATAAACACCATGGGACCACGCAGCCGTCATACCGGTCAGGAAGGAGACACGTTCTGTCTCCTAGAGATAAACGTACTTTGGTGCGAAAAGTGCAAATCAATCCCAGAACAACAGCAAAGGAGACAGGTACAAAAGTATCTATATCCACAGTAAAACGAGTCCTATATCGACATAACCTGAAAGGCTGCTCAGCAAGGAAGAAGCCACTGCTCCAAAACCGCCATAAAAAGACAGAATACGGTTTGCAACTGCACATGGGGACAAAGATCATACTGTTTGGAGAAATGTCCTCTGGTCTGATGAAACAAAAATAGGAATGGGCCAAAATTCACCCAACTTATTGTGGGAAGCTTGTGGAAGGCTACCTGAAACGTTTGACGCAAGTTAATCAATTTAAAGGCAATGCTACCAAATACTAATTGAGTGTCTGTAAACTTCTGACCCACTGGGAATGTGATGAAAGAAATAAAAGCTGAAATAAATCATTCTCTCTACTATTATTCTGACATTTCACATTCTTAAAATAAAGTGGTGATCCTAACTGACCTAAGACAGGGAATTATTACTAGGATGAAATGTCAGGAATTGTGAAAAACTGAGTTTAAATGTATTTGGCTAAGGTGTATGTAAAATTCCGACTTCAACTGTATGTGTGTGTGAGAGAAAGTAGAGATTGAGAAGAGAGTAATAAAGAGAGGGAAAGGAGGAGGCTGAACTGAGCTGAACCTGACTCTCCGTGCAGCCCCCTTAACCTGCATACTTGTAATCCAATTTGTAATATCTTAATTGTCCAGACACAGGGATATTTGGAGAAAAGGAAAGAAAAAAAACAGTTGGAGGCAGAGAAAGATTAACACTGACCACGTTGTTGTGGTCCATCCAGGAGTGGAACCTACTGTAAGCTCTCATTACTGCTCAAAGAACGCAGGTGATTAGTTTAGCCTTTTCTCCAGCTTCTCCATCTCACCACGGCCCTCTGATAGATAGAGTAATGTTACAGAAAATTGATGAATACTGCATGAAAAAGGTTAGAGAGAGCTAGTATAGAGTGTATATTGATAAAGAAATAGAGAGCAAGGTTATAGAAGAAGGATAGAGAAAAGAGAGAGAGAGATCTACACCCATTTCTGAGCCCTAAAAGCGCAAGCGAGGATGAGGTTGTCTTTGTACTGTACAAGCACTATGGAGAGAGTACTCTCAACTTTCTAGAGGGTTGCTCTTTAACTGTAAAGAAATGAAAGAAAGGATTATAAACCAAAGTGGAGGAACGAAGCGAATGTATGTGGAAAATTGGAGCAGAACATCTTACTAATGACATAAAAGGTTTGTAACTGGTGAATGTATGACAGCTGATGACGAAGAAAGAAGAAGACTTCAACAAGTGTTCAACAGATGGAACCATTCACATGATAATGGGGCGAGAGATAATGGCCCTTGACACATGTCCCATCTGAAAGAATGGGTAGAAGAAGCAATAATGGTGAAAACTCAATAACCTACCAGAGGGATGGGTTGAGCTATTACTATATTGTAAAATACATGTGATCCTGGTTACCTTTTGTTATTGACTGTGTCGAGCAGTCCATAGTGTACAGAAAAGTAGTATACTCGAGTGAATAAGGTTCATAGTGTAGTAATAGCATAGTGACAGCTCTGTGTCGTGGTTTGTTCCATGAACAATAGAGTGCCTTTAATGTCCTTGTGACATTGTGTGTGTACATTTTAATAAAACACTCAATTTAACAGTTGTGTCACATACTGTGCATCTACGATCAAACAAAAATAAATCAATGTAAAGATTCCAATAGCGGTGTGTTTTCAATCAAATAAATTAGTTGTTTTCTCAGAAAATTCAAATTTTGGCATGTCCCACGTCATGTTCTAGGAAGATTAGAGGATGTAGCATTCTACACTTTTCTTCTTAAAAGTGATATATCTTGAAAACTTAACTGCTGACATGGAAATAAATGTGTGACTGTATCAACAGTGGATTCATGAAAAAAATACCAAAAGATAGTTTTTGAGTGCATTATTCCTTTATGTCACGCCCTGACCTTAGATTGCCGTTTATTTTATCTTTTTGGGGTTAGGTCGGGTGTGATGTGGGGTGGGCATTCTATGCCTTTCTATGTTTTCTATTTCTTTGTGTTGAGCCGAGTATGGTTCCTAATCAGAGGCAGCTGTCTATCGTTGTCTCTGATTAGGAATCATACTCAGCCCTTTTTTCCACCTTTAGTTGTGGGATCTTGTTTTTGTATTGCTCAGTGAAGCCTGCAGAACGTGACGTTCGTGTTTCTTTGTTTATTGTTTTTGTATAGTGTTCTGAGTATAATAATACATATTTATCATGAGCACTCAACACGCTGCACCTTGGTCTACTCCTTACGACGAACGCCACACTTTAAGGCAAAAATGTCCTCAAGTTTTCACCATGATTGTAAAGTCCTAGTTATTTTGTTGCTTTGACAAAGTCATTTCTGAAGATGATAATTTATTCATGTAATTCGTGTGGTGGTTAATTTCTTTACTATCAAATGAGGAGAGACAAACTTATCCCACAAGTCAGAGTTATACTTAAACCAAATCTTTATTCACTTATTAACCTCTTGGGGCTAGGTGGGACGCTAGCGTGCCACCTGTGGTGCACTCCATCAACAGCAGGTGCATTTCAAGAGCGGCAAATTTGAATCCAAATAAATGTCAAAATTCAAATTTTTCAAAAATACAACTATGTTACACCATTTGAAAGATAAACATCTCCTTAATCTAACCACGTTTTACGATTTCAAAAAGGTTTTACGGCGAAAGCATAAATTTAGAGTATGTTAGGACAGTACATTTACAAGAGTTGTGTGTAATGTTTTGTCAAGTCAAAGACAGGGTCACCAAAACCATAAAACCAGCTAAAATGATACACTAACCTTTTACAATCTCCATCAGATGACACTCCTAGGACATTATGTTAGACAATGCATGCATTTTTAGTTCTATCAAGTTCATATTTATATACAAAAACAGCGTTTTACTATGGCATTGATGTTGAGGAAATCGTTTCCCTCCAATAACCGGCAGTCAAGTCAGCGTCACAAATTAAATAATTAAAATTAGAAAACATTGGTAAAATATTATATTGTCATTTAAAGAATTATAGATTTACATCTTTTGAACGCAATCAACTTGCCAGATTTAAAAATAACCTTACTGGGAAATCACACTTTGCAATAATCTGAGCACTGTGCCCAGAAAAATACGCGTTGCGATACAGACTAGACGTCATGTTGGGGAGATCTAAAATCGAAAATACTATGTAAATAATCCATTACCTTTGATTCTCTTCATCAGATGTCACTTCCAGGTATCACAGGTCCATAACGAATGTAGTTTTGTTCAAAAAAGCTCATCATTTATGTCCAAAAATCTCCGTCTCGTTAGCACATGATGTAAGCCAGCCGGACTTCTCGTCATGAACGAGGGGAAAAAATATATTTCCGTTCGTTCAAACATGTCAAACGTTGTATAGCATAAATCATTAGGGCCTTTTTTAACCAGAACATGAATAATATTCAAGGTGGACGAATGCATAGCCTTTTATAACGTATTGGAACGAGGGTACCCAACATGAAGTAGCGCGCCAGGTGTCTAATGGGACATCACCGTTCCATGGCTCTTGTTCGGTCAGATCTCCCTCCAGAAGACTCAAAACACTTTGTAAAGGCTGGTGACATCTAGTGGAAGCAATAGGAAGTGCCAAAATATTCCTAAACCCCTGTGTTTTTCAATGGGAGAGGTTTAAAGTCAATACAACACATCAGGTATCCACTTCCTGTCAGAAAATGTCTCAGGGTTTTGCCTGCCAAATGAGTTCTGTTATACTCACAGACACCATTCAAACAGTTTTGGAAACTTTAGAGTGTTTTCTATCCATATATAATAAGTATATGCATATTCTAGTTACTGGGTAGGATTAGTAACCAGATTAAATCGGGTACATTTTTTTTATCCAGACGTGCAAATGCTGCCCCCTAGACCCAACAGGTTAATAAGGTCAATACAACACACACATATAAAGTGAATCAATTGAGTGCTCTACGATAATGATGGCTGGTCAATGAATCACCATGAGAGCCCCGAGATAAAAATACAAAGGTCTTTTATAGCCAAGATAAACCACTTTTAGTCTACATGACGAACAACAGATGTATGGAATGGGTCACAAGGTTAAGATTTGTATGAAAGATAGTTATAATTCACAGCAGACAGTATCTGCTGTAAAAACTGTTTTCTTTGTGTAGAGACCAAGATCTGGCCCTGGGGTCATCTCTCCCTGGAACCATGTAGAACAGAAACATTAACTCATGCTCTGGAATGCGGTCTCTTTAGGTTTGATCACCCAAAAGACACCGTAAATCTCCTGTCAGTGTTATCTCCCAAAGGCCCACTTTCAGTTCACACAGACACAATGGTTATAGAACCCTCTATTCTGTTGCATAAAACAACCATTAGATGCAATAAAAGTATTATAACATAATCTTGCAATTTTGCGCTCACATTCGTGATATTTTTACATTGTCCCTAATGTTTAATGTCAACCCTGTTACGTGAACTGAACTCTCGTTTTAATATAGTAAAACTATTATTATTTTGTATTCTTTTTTCAAAAGAAACATTGAACATCTAATAGTCAAATCATAGTGTAAAAGCAAGTGAGCTGGTCCTACACTTTCTTGCAATTTTCTGGTGTTTTGTGATAGAAAACTGAAAGCATCAAGCATAACGTAAACCCTGTTTCCCATATATAGATACATTAGATAGATAGGCTAGAAATGTTTTAACTAGGCCAAGGTTTACAGAACACAACTGATCAATCAACAGATCAATGAGATCAAAGTACATGTTCGTCGATTTAACAGCATGTGATCTGATAGTCTGCACGTTTCTTCATATAGTAAATATGTAATTCCAATGACAAATGATACAATCTGATTATGTACACTACCGGTCAAAAGTTTTAGAACACCTACTCATTCAAGGGTTTTTCTTTATTTTAACTATTTTCTACATTGTAGAATGGTAGTGAAGACATCAAAACCATGAAATAACACATATGGAATCATGTAGTAATCAAAAAAGTGTTAAACAAATCAAAATATAATTTATATTTGAGATTCTTCAAATAGCCACCCTTTGTCTTGATGACAGCTTTGCACACTCATGACATTCTCTCAACTAGCTTCAATTGGAATGCTTTTCCAACAGTCTTGAAGGAGTTACGAAATGGTTAGAAACTCTGAAACTCTCTCTCTCGAAGAAGAAGAAGACGACACAGGAACATTCAGTCTGCAGTTGTTGAAGTACTTTAGTCTAGTAAACTCGACCGAAGACGAGAAGACAAAGAACAGCTTACTCTCACCACTATAGATACCTCTACTCTAACGAACAGAGCCTGTTGAACAATGCGGGGTAGACCTATGGATGATCCATTCTCACAGACACTCCGAAACTAAGAAGCTACGACTACAAAGGACATGCTGACAACCAGAGACTTACACAACCAGAGACTTTGTTGAATTACTCCCCGTAGATGGGATCGAGGTTTTTCAACAGATAGACAGCAAAGACATACAAACGTAAATATGTACATTGCAATTATTTTGAATGAGCGGCTGTTCATGTGCAAAGTATTCGCATTTCCATGAGCATAGTTATCAGCTGTCTGTACGATAGTGGAATTCCTTTGTCGCTCCCTTTCCCTCTCTTTTGAATCCGCCATTTTGTGTAACAAGCCGTCATATCGGTTTAGTCCACTAGGGACATTTCATTGCATTGTGTAGTAATCAATGTGTAAGCTATCCTGTTTGTGTGTATGTAATTCTGTGTGATTATTTAGTTAGTAAATAAATAATTAAGACAATTTGTATATTGCTGATTCATCATTTAGGCTAGGGTTCGTGCAGAAGAATTTTGCGACATTCAGAATGAGACCGAAGGTAAATAAGAATTAATTTATTGACTGACTGATGTAAGAGATATTTGTATCTTTAGAGTTTAGTCGGGAGATAGTAACTCGTTAAATAACTTTTCCAGTGGTGCCCCAGATTACTGTATGATTAATTTAATCGCGTAATAATTGGACGTGGTATGTAATTATTTTCTAAAATAACAGTCAAGACACTACACCACTTATAACCATCAGTTTTGTGTATTAATGGATGCCAAATGAAGCGAGGCTTCCCCAAATATTTGACCAATAAAACAATTACAATTATAAAATAATGTATCTTTTATCTGTCTCTGTCTTTTCAGAATTTCTCATCAAATCGGAACTGGCTGAATCTCACCGGAGAAATCATCAGAGCGAGGGACACAGCGACCCTCAATATCAGTATTTGTAGCCCATATATCTGATGGTGTCTGGACCAAAAGAGTATAAGTAGCATTTGATTGATTGATGCTAGCAAGCATTTGGCCTCCCTTGATAAAAAAATTATAAAATAATTAGCCAATCAGCGTTGAGCTGAGCTCAACTGTGGTTTGTCCGGGAGCAGCAAAAGGCCCCCAAAGGGAGGCCAGTTTGGATTTGGCTTCACACCATGCCAGGAAGTTAGGCTAGCAAGTGTTTTAGCTAGGTAGCCTATCACAACAAAAACTAAAAGTGTACTGTATGACAGAGCCATAGACAGTTTTGCCAACATGAAAGAGAGGAGGATGGTGATGGCTTTCAACTAGTCTACAAGTAGAGTGAGTCAACCTTTTTTGTTATACTTGCACACGCGCACACACACACACACACAGAGAAATCAGGACCACGGGCAGCCACATGATATTTAGCAACATTGATTGGACTAAATTGTTTTTGGTATCTTTAAGTTTGTTTTCAGTGTATTAAACTACGCATATACTGTATAGCCTTGTTGATTTGATGATGTTTAAATGCTTAAGTTGAAATTGTGCTGGAATAGCGGAGGCAGTGCTCCTGTTGTTTTTGTGTTGACTTGTGGTCACCCCGGGATTCTAAATCAGCAGTTGTTTAGTAATCTGTCGAAAACATGAACTTGCTTGACCATGCTGCAGGTGATATATTTGTTACATGCAATATTTTCTTTGTGGACTTCACCGGACAGATGTTGCTCTCCGGTTTTGTGATGAAACAAACATACAGTGCCTTCAGAAAGTATTCACACCCCTTGACTTTTTCCAAATTTTGTTGTGTTACAGCCTGAATGGATTCAATTGAGATGTTGTGTCACTGGCCTACACACAATACCCCATAATGTCAAAGTGGAATTTGCTATCGCAACAGCTAATGGGGATCCTAATAAAATACAAAAAATATATAACAATAGAGTCCGTGCAAGATGGGGTCAATGCAGATAGTCCGGGTAACCATTTAATTAACTATTTAGCAGTCTTAAGGCGATGGAGGTAGAAGCTGTCTCGGAGCCTGTTGGTCCGAGAGCTGATGGTCCGGTACCACTTGCCAGATGGTAACAGAATGAACCATCTATGGCTTGGGAAGCTGAAGTCTTTGGGCCTTCCTCTGACACTGCCTAACATCTAAGTCCCGGATGGCAGGAGCTTGACCCCAGTGATGTACCGGGCTGTCAGCACCATCCTTTGCAGTGATTTGAGGTTAAGGGCTGTGTATTTGCCATACCAACCGGTGATACAGCCAGTCAAAATGCACTCGATGATGCAGCTGTAGGACTTTTTGAGGATCCGAGGGCCCCTGCCAAATCTTTTCATCCTCCTGAGGGGGAAGAGACGCTGTTGTACCCTTCACAACTGTGCAGGTGTGAGTGGACCATGTAAAGTCCTAAGTGAGGTGGACGCCAAGGAACTTGAAGCTCTCGATTCGCTCCACTACAGCCCTGCCGATGGGGGCATGCTCTCCCTACATTTTCCTGTAGTCCGCGATCATGTCTTCCTGACATTGAGGGAAAGGCTGTTGGCCTGGCACCACACTGCCACGTTTCAGTGACCATCGGTGATCAGGCCTACCACCGTTATGTCGTCAGCAAACTGGATTATGGTTTTGGAGTCGTACGTGGCCAGTCGTGAGTGAACAACACCCCCGTGTTGAGGGTCAGCATGGCGGATGTGTTGTTGCCTACCTTCACCACCTGGGAATAGCACGTCAAGAAGTCCAGGATCAAGTTGTAGAGGGAGGTGTTCAGTCCAAGGGTCCCAAGCTTGGTGATGAGCTCAGTGGGGGTCATGGTGTTGAATACTGAGCTGTAATCTACGAACAGCATTCTCACATGGTTTTTCTCCCTCTTGCATCATCTGTTGGGGATATGCGAATTGGAGTGTGTCCAGGATGTCTGGGATGATGGTGTTGATGTTTGTCATGACCATCTTTTCAAAGCACTTCATAATTACAGGTGTGAGTGCTACGGAACAATAGTTATTTAGCAAGGTTACCTTGGAGTTCTTGGGAACAGGGACAATGGTGCTCAGCTTGAAACATGTTTAGGGTGAGTCACTGGCTTGCTCGCGCTCTCCCATGCCGTTATTTGTAATTATGTTCCGGCCCCGACCATCCGCTCATGAAAAAATTGGCCCACGGTTGAATCTAGTTGGTGATCCCTGGCCTATATCCTAATCTGATTTTGGTGCAGGTCATGTTGTTCTTCACATTATGGTCCCTTGTTAACACACACTATATCAAATAAAATGTACGTGTATTTGTCACATGCACAGGATACAGAAGGTATAAACAATACAGTGAAATGGTTACTTGTATACTTAGCACTATCAAAAATAGAAAGTGTACAGATAAAAATATTGTATGAATATTTTATAATTCTTATCCTGACACACTTGCCTAAATTGATGGGACATGTCAAATAAATACTATAACCACACCCCAGCCACATCTAGCAAAGTGGATGGGTCACTATTGTCAAGACACTATTGTCAAGACACATGCTCATGAAATACAATGGCCTGTAACGCCCTGGCCATAGAGAGTTTTTTTTTGTTCTTTATTTTGGTTAGGCCAGGGTGTTACATTGGGTGGGCGTTCCATGTTCCTTTTTCTATGTTTTTGTATTTCTTTGTTTTGGGCCAAGTAAGGTTCCTAATCAGAGGCAGCTGTCTATCGTTGTCTCTGATTAGGAATCATACTTAGGCAGCCTGTTTTCCTTTGGGGTTTTGTGGGTAGTTGTTTTCTGTCTTGTGTGTGTTCACCTGGCAGAACTGTTGGCTTTCGTTTTCCCTGTTTGTTTTTGAAGTGTCTCATTAAAAATCATTATGACCACTTACCACGCTGCATCTTGGTCCCCTCTTCCAGACGATCGTTACATGGCCGTAATCACCTCCAGACACACCTGTAATCAGGCTATAATCACCCCATAGCAACGTCTAGCTAAGTGGATGGGTACAGTGAAATGGTTACTTGCATATTTGTATAGTAGCAATATCAAAAATAGAAAGTGTCAATATAAATATAAAATATAAGTGTCAATGCTAGTAAAGAAAGAACAAAATAATATATATTTATAATCATTACAATCGCATCATGCAGCCTTACAATGTATTCAAAATCAAAATACTGTATATAGCCCAAAGTTTGTAGAACAACTAAAGTTACATTAATAATTCTAAATTAAGCGTATAGGAATACCTATTTCTTTGTTAACCGCTCAACACAGAATAGAAATTTGCGCGCTCCCTCAAATCGTTTGGAGAAAATATCCTTTCTATTTTATTCAGCTTTGTCCAATTGTATTCTTCATACTATAAAATAATGCCACTGAATTCTAAGCAAATCTTGTTTGTTAAATGAACTAGTGTAGCCCACAGCCATTTGGCATAGCCAGATCAGGACCTAACATAAGGACAACTTAAAGCATGCTATACTACATTTTCTTCATATCATGCTTCTTTAGACCTGCCTAAAGTAAATCATGGATTTATTGTTAAGGTGTAGTTGCTTGACAATAACCGAATGATGAAATCTCGCAACCGCCACAGCCCTAGGCACTGCAGATAGTCCAGATGACTGGGAACTTGCACCCAGTGATGAGCTGGTCCATCCGCACCACGCATGAACAAGGGAACCTATATTCGGAGAGCCTGTTTCTGTCCTGCCCTTGACTTTGGTGTAGGGCATATGATGTCCATGTCCTCTTCGTTGCAAAACTCCCTGATCTTTAAAAAATATATGTTTATCTAGTTGTGTCCAGTCCAGGTGGTGCTCGTACAGGCAGACCACCTATAGGAGGAAAGACGTCAGCGTTCCGCAGCAGGTACCGACTGAGTCCGAACGCTCCTTGGTGACAACAACACCAGGCTCCAGAGCATTAAAGCTGTAAAACAAAAACATCTAGAAGATATTATAACCTTGCATAACATCAATTCATCTCCCAAGTTTAGATAATATGAATAACCTCATACAATGCAATGAAAATGATATTCACCTGAAGTGCTGGTATTGCTTGATCTGTGGCAGTGGTCTGAAGTACAGGTCAGGTGTGGTTGCTAGCCATAGGTTTTTTCCAGCACCGTAACATCCTTCAGTCCAACCAGCTGTGGGATTTTAACCCCTGTCACAGTGCTGTCCTTCACCATACCAGCCATCTCTGACACAGTGTTCACTCAGGTCTTTCTGAAGTGCTGCTTGATGAGGCCGAACAACCAGTCAGGGGAAGACTTTGTGTGGCCTGTGATCAGGAAGTGAAGGTCCAGACTGTGGTGGAGCTTGTGTATGGTCTGCCAGGAACAATAACCAGAGCACAAACTTGTTCTTGTTAAAAAGTAGATGGACCCTGGCTGCATAGGGTCAAAAGGAGAGTGCACCTGCAAACAACAACAACAAAAGAACATTAGAGAAGTGAAAATGTATTGTCACATCCCTGTCAGTTTGTCTTTACACAGGCCAGTGAAAGACACATGCCTGCTTTCAATTTATAAAACAAAATGATAAACTTTATTTTATCAGGGAGTCATACTGAGACCAATGTCTCTTTCGCATCTCTGAATTACATAAATTACAGAAAATACACACATCAGAATAAATGCAAGCAGAAAGAAAAACACTGTCATAAAAAAACGAACATGTTCATCAGTAATAAGGTCCTCAATCAGTATAAAGGAGGACATGTTGCTTACCTGTTGAGGAAAATCAAATCTGTAATACAACCTGATGTCTTTGCTTGCTGCTTCAGTAGGGCTCCCCAGAGACAACTGCAGGTCTTGACAGGTGGTCTCGCAGTCAGAAACCATCTTCTGGTAGATAGACCACTCAATCTGAACAAGCAGGAGATGCTGCTCTTGCTTCTTCAGCTTGGCTGATTTAACAGCTTCTGGCAGAGTGGCAGATCTTAAGACCTGATTGTTGGTCCTCTGGCACTGCCAGCACAGGTATGTCCTGGGCTAAGTGCTTGAGATGTGGGGCAGCAATTTTCTCCACAGATTACTGAAGGAAGACAGCCCGACTGCACTTACCTCTGGAAAATAAACAAATAATGTAAGATCAATAAAAGTAGTTCCAATCATGTTGGAGGCAAATTAAACAATGAAAACGTGTTGTTTATGCTTTACATATCAAGTGTTGTCATCAATTCCTTGTAGAGATTCCACACCACTGTTTTTGTCAAATGAGATGGCAGTAGCTTTCAACCTAAATGTTTGTGTCCTGGGTGGCATCCTGGTAATACTATTGCATTATCCTCTGCGTAGTTGTTGATGAAGTTCACAACTCGCTGCAAGTCCTCATGCTTCAGGTGGGACCTGTGCTTGCTTGGGCCAGCCCTCTTTTTGATGGGAGGAATTACACCATCCTTCTATGACTGGTGGAGGAGAGTCAGGCGTGTTCTACTGATGGTTCATGTGAAAGAGAGGCTATATCCACCCCCCAGCCACATCAAGCTAGAAGATGGGTCTCTATTGTATAGACCTGTTCACATGTTCATGAAATACAATAGATGGCTGTAATCACCTCCAGACACACCTGGCTAACTTGATGGGTCATTTAATCATCTGGCAAAGTGTAGTCTTTTTTTTAGCTAACATTAGGCTATAACTAGCAATGCAAATGTATTTCTGAGATTCAAATAATATTACTACACAGATCATGTAATAATTTTGTGTATTTTGTTGAGACATATAAGTTAGCTAGCTAGCTAAACAATGAATCCCAACCCATACAGTACAAGCATTACAAACCGATTGTCATGGTAGCCACTAGAGGTCGACCGATTATGATTTTTCGACGCCGATACCGATTATTGGAGGGCTAAAAAGCCGATACCGATTAATCACCCGATTTTTTTGGGGGGGTGTTTTATTTATTTGTAATAATGACAATTACAACAATACTGAATGAACACTTATTTTAAAAGAGGTTAACTTAATATAATACATCAATAAAATCAATTTAGCCTCTAGTGGAAGCCGTAGGAAGTGCGAAATGAATCCTTTGTCACTGTGTGATCTATTAGCAATGACTTGAAAATAGTACAGCCACAAAATTCTCATTTCCTGCTTGTATTTTTCTCAGGCTTTTGCCTGCCATATGAGTTTTGTTATACTTACAGACACCATTCAAACAGTTTTTGAAAATTCAGAGTGTTTTCTATCCAAATCTGTTAATAATATGCATATCCTAGCTTCTGAGTTTGTGTAGGAGGCAGTTAAAAATGGGCACATATTTTTTTTTAAATTCTCAATACTGCCCCCTAGCCCCAACAGGTTTTAAGTTCCTTGCTCAGAACATGAGAACATATGAAAGCTGGTGGTTCCTTTTAACATGAGTCTTCAATATTCCCAGGTAAGAAGTTTTAGGTTGTAGTTATTATAGGAATTATAGGACTATTTCTCTCTATACAATTTGTATTTCAATATTGACTATTGGATGTTCTTATAGGCACTTTAGTATTGCCAGTGTAACAGTATAGCTTCCGTCCCTCTCCTCGCTCCTACCTGGGCTCAAACCAGGAACACACCGACAACAGCCACCCTCGAAGCAGCATTACCCATGTAGAGCAAGGGGAAACAACTACTCCAAGTCTCAGAGCGAGTGACGTTTGAAACGCTATTAGCGAGCACCCGCTAACTAGCTAGCCAATTCACATCGGTTACACCAGCCTAATCTTGGGAGTTGATAGGCTTGAAGTCATAAACAGCGCAATGCATTGTGAAGAGCTGCTGGCAAAACACAGTAAAGTGCTGTTTGAATGAATGCTTACGAGCCTGCTGCTGCCAACCATCGCTCAGTCAGACTGCTCTATCAAATCATAGACTTAATTGTAACATAATAACACACAGAAATACGAGCCTTAGGTCATTAATATGGTTGAATCCGGAAACTATCACGTTTATTCTTTCAGTGAAATACGGAACCGTTCCGTATTTTATCTAACGGGTGGCATCCCTAAGTATAAATATTCCTGTTACATCGCACAACCTACAATGTTATTTCATAGTTACGTAAAATTCTGGCAAATTAGTTCGCAACGAGCCAGGCGGCCCAAACTATTCTGCGTGCAAGGAACGCAAGAGAACGGACACAATTTCACCTGGTTAACTTGGGGATAGAATCCCACTGACGGGATTGCTTGACAAGCTAGCATGGCGCGAAATTCAAAACAGCAAAAATCGAATAATTAAAATTTCTCAAACAATCAACTATTTTACACCATTTGAAAGATAAACATCTCCTAAATCCAACCACATTGTCCGATTTCAAAGAGGCTTTATGGTGAAAGCATAAAGTTAGATTATGTTAGGAGAGTACATAGACAAAAAATTACACACAGCCATTTTCAATGCAAGGACAGGCGTCACCAAAAGCAGAAAACCAGCTAAAATTATGCACTAACCTTTGACAATCTTCATCAGATGACACTCCTAGGACATTATGTTAGACAGTACATGCATTTTTTGTTCTATCGAGTTCATATTTATATCCAAAAACAGCATTTTACATCGGCGCGTGACGTTCAGAAAATGTATCTCCCCCAAAACTGCCGGTGAATTTACAAAAATACTCATAATCGTTGATAAAATATTAAACTGTTATTCAAAGAATTATAGATTAACATTTCCTGAACGCAACCGCATTGACAGATTTCAAAATACACTTGGAAAGCACACTTTGCAATAATCTAAGTACTGCGCTCAGAAAAATACACTAGGCAATACAGATAGCCGCCATTTTGGAGTCATCTAAATGCATAAATAACATTAGAAATATTCACTTACCTTTAATAATCTTCATCAGAAGGCACTTTCAGGAATCCCAGGTCCACAACAAATGTTGTTTTGTTCGATAAAGTTCATAATTTATGACCAAATAACTCCATGTTGTTAGCGCGTTCAGTAAGCTACTCAAAATGTAGGACGCGCGAGGAAAATGTCACGACGAAAAGTCAAAAGAAAAATCTATTTACGTTCGTTCAAACATGTCAAACGTTGTATAGCATCAATCTTTAGGGCCATTTTAACATGAAACTTCAGTAATATTTCAACCGGACCATTCCTGTGTCTTGAAAAACGTTTTGGAACACAGGTCCCATCTCACATGAATGCGCGCCAATGAAGTGATGTCATTCCCTGGGTTACCAACTTCCCAGCCTTCTCATTCGGTCTCTGTTCATCATAGACGCCTCAAACAACTTTCTAAAGACATGTTTACATCTAGTGGAAGCCTTAGGAAGTGCAAAATGAATCCTTTGTCACTGTGTGTTCCATTGGCAATGACTTGAAAATAGTACAGCCACAATATTTTCATTTCCTGCTTGTATTTTTCTCAGGTTTTTGCCTGCCATATGAGTTCTGTTGTACTTACATACACCATTCAAACAGTTTTAGAAACTTCAGAGTGTTTTCTATCCAAAGCTAATAATCAAATGTACTAATAATATGCATATTCTAGTTTCTGGGCCAGAGTAGTAACCTGTTCAAATTGGGTACGTTTTTCATCCGGCCGTGAAATCGTCCCACCTACGCAACAGCCAGTGTAATCCCGTGGCGCGATTTTCAAATACCTTAGAAATGCTATTACTTCAATTTCTCAAACATATGACTATTTTACACCATTTTAAAGACAAGACTCTCGTTAATCTAACCATACTGTCCGATTTCAAAAAGGCTTTACAACGAAAGAAAAACATTAGATTATGTCAGCAGAGTACCCAGCCAGAAATAATCAGACACCCATTTTTCAAGTTAGCATATAATGTCACAAAAACCCAGAAGACAGCTAAATGCAGCACTAACCTTTGATGATCTTCATCAGATGACACACCTAGGACATTATGTTATACAATACATACATGTTTTGTTCAATCAAGTTCATATTTATATCAAAAACCAGCTTTTTACATTAGCATGTGACGTTCAGAACTAGCATACCCCCCGCAAACCTCCGGTGAATTTACTAAATTACTCACGATAAACGTTCACAAAAAACATAACAATTATTTTAAGAATTATAGATACAGAACTCCTTTGTGCAATCGAGGTGTCCGATTTTAAAATAGCTTTTCGGTGAAAGCACATTTTGCAATATTCTCAGTAGATAGCCCAGCCATCACGGCTAGCTATTTAGACACCCACCAAGTTTAGCCCTGACCAAAGTCAGATTTACTATAAGAAAGATTGATTACCTTTGATGTTCTTCGTCAGAATGCACTCCCAGGACTGCTACTTCAATAACAAATGTTGGTTTGGTCCAAAATAATCCATCGTTATATCCAAATAGCGGCGTTTTGTTCGTGCGTTCAAGACACTATCCGAAGTGTAAATAAGGGTCACAAGCATGGCGCAATTCGTGACAAAAAAAATCTAAATATTCCATTACCGTACTTCGAAGCATGTCAAACGCTGTTTAAAATCAATTTTTATGCCATTTTTCTCGTAAAAAGCGATAACATTCCGACCGGGAATCTGCGTTTAGGTAAACAGAGGAAAGAAAACAAAGCATTCGGTCGACGCGAGTCTCACAGTACTGTAACCAGCCACTACCCAAACGCGCTACTTTTTTTCAGCCAGAGCCTGCAAAGCCACGATTCAGCTTTTTGCCGCCTTCTGAGAGCCTATGGGAGCCGTAGGAAGTGTCACGTTATAGCAGAGATCCTCAGTCTTCAATAAACAGAGGCAAGAAGAACGACACTTTGTCAGACAGGCCACTTCCTGCATGAAATCTTCTCAGGTTTTTGCCTGCCATATGAGTTCTGTTATACTCACAGACACCATTCAAACAGTTTTAGAAACTTTAGGGTGTTTTCTATCCAAAGCCAACAATTATATGTATATTCTAGTTACTGGGCAGGAGTAGTAACCAGATTAAATCGGGTACGTTTTTTATCCAACCGTGTCAATACTGCCCCCTAGCCCTAACAGGTTAAAAGAAATTCATGTTAGCATGCAATATTAACTAAATATGCAGGTTTAAAAATATATACTTGTGTATTGATTTTAAGAAAGACATTGATGGTTATGGTTAGGTACACGTCAGAGCAAAGGCAGTCCTTTTTCGCGAATGCGCACCACATCGATTATATGCAACGCAGGACAGGCTAGATAAACTAGTAATATCATCAACCATGTGTAGTTAACTAGTGATTATGATTGATTGATTATTTTTTATAAGATAAGTTTAATGCTAGCTAGCAACTTACTTTGGCTTCTTACTGCATTCGCGTAACATGCAGGCTCCTCGTGGAGTGCAACGTAAAGCAGGTGGTTAGAGCGTTGGATTAGTTATCGTAAGGTTGCATCCCCAAGCTGACAAGGTAAAAATCTGTCCTTCTGCCCCAGTTAACAGTTAACCCACCGTTCCTAGGCCATCATTTAAAATAAGAATGTGTTCTTAACTGACTTGCCTAGTTAAATAAAGGCCTAAAAAAATATATAAAAATAAAGAAATAAAAAGAAATCGGAAAATCGGTGCCCAAAAATACCGATTACCGATTGTTATGAAAACTTGAAATCGGCCATAATTAATCGGCCATTCCGATTAATCGGTCGACCTCAAGTAGCCACCATGCATGAAATGCTGTAGTATGAATCTACAAGTAGCTAAAGCTACCCAACTAGGTTCAACGTTAACTAGCTAGCTAGCATTAGGCTTAACTAGCAATGCAAATGGATTTTCTGAGATACGAATAATATTACCTCAGAGATCATATTAATCAATCAATCAAATGTATTTATAAAGCCCTTTTTACATCAGCTGATGTCACAAAGTGCTATACAGAAACACAGCCTAAAACCCCAAACAGCAAGCAATGCAGGTGTAGAAGCACGGTGGCTAGGAAAAACTCCCTAGAAAGGCCGGAACCTGGGAAGAAACCGAGAGAGGAACCAGGCTATGAGGAGTGGCCAGTCCTCTTCTGGCTGTGCCGGGTGGAGATTATAACAGAACATGACCAAGATGTTCAAATATTCATAGATGACCAGCAGGGTCCGATAATAATAATCACAGTGGTTATAGAGGGTGCAACAGGTCAGCACCTCAGGAGTAAATGTCAGTTGGCTTTTCATAGCCGACCATTCAGAGTATCTCTGCCACACCTGCTGTCTCTAGAGAGTTGAAACAGCACGTCTGGGACAAAGTAGCACGTCCGGTGAACAGGTCAGGGTTCCATAGTTGCAGGCAGAACAGTTGAAACTGGAGCAGCAGCATGACCAGGTGGACCGGGGACAGCAAGGAGTCATTAGGCTAGGTAGTCCTGAGGCATGGTCCTAGGGCCCAGGTCCTCCGAGGGAGAGAGAGAAGGAAAGAGAGAGAAAAGAGAGCGATAATTAGAGAGAGCATACTTAAATTCACACAGGACACCGGATAAGAAATACTCCAGATATAAAAGACTGACCCTAGCCCCCCGACACAAACTATTACAGCATAAATACTGGAGGCTGAGACAGGAGGGGTCGGGAGACACTGTGGCCCCATCCGACGATACCCCCGGACAGGGTCAACCAGGCAGGCTATAACCCCACCCACTTTGAAAAAGCACAGCCCCCACACCATTAGAGGGATATCTTCAACCACCAACCTACTATACTGAGACAAGGCCGAGTATAGCCCACGAAGATCTCACTCACGGCATGAACCCGAGAGGGGGCACAAACCCGGACAGGAAGATCACATCAGTGACTCAACCCACTCAAGTGACGCACCCCTCCTAGGGACGGCATGGAATAAGCCAGTGACTTAGCCCTTGTAATAGGGTTTGAGGCAGAGAATCCCAGTGGAGAGAGGGGAACCGGCCAGGAAGGGACAGCAAGGGTGGTTCATTGCTCCAGTGCCTTTCTGTTCACCTTCACACCCCTGGGCCAGACTACACTCAATCATAGGACCTACTGAAGAGATGAGTCTTCAATAAAGACTTAAAGGTCGAGACCGAATCTGCGTCTCTCACTTGGATAGGCAGATCATTCCATAAAAATTGAGCTCTATAGGAGAAAGCCCTGCCTCCAGCTGTTTGCTTAGAAATTCTAGGGACAGTAAGGAGGCCAGCGTCTTGTGATCGTGGTGTACTTGTAGGTATGTACGGCAGGACCAAATTGGAAAGATAGCCCATGTAATACACATAACGTTAGCGAGCCAGCCAGCTAATGTTAGCTAGCTAGCTAACAGTACGCAATGAAAATTACTTTCTGACAAAATTAGAAACGCATAATATCTGAAAATGTAGCTAGCTAGACTTTTCTCCCTCCCTGTCACTGATGCCATCGTTGCCCTCGAGGTTAGTACCTGTCGATCTTATGTCCCAAAGTTGCTCGCGGGTTATATGTTATTACGGTTTACCAGTAAGCTACAATAATTTTGGTAACTTTAAAGGTTTATTTTGAGTTTTAGTGGCCTTTTTGGAAACTTCAGATTATCCCAGGTGTCTGTAATTATTTCTGGCCCTCTGTGTGGCCTAATCACATTTAAAATATATTAAATAAATAAACAAGATGATTTTTTAATAAAAACTAGAGCTGTAAAGCATTGTCTTAAATATAAACCATCAACTTAGTGAATACCATTGGTGTTTCAGCATGTAATGTCCTTCATATATTTTTTACACACTTTTATTTGTATTTACTTTACTATGTCAATATGGCTGCATTTACACAAGCAGCACAATTTATAACCCAGGAGTTCCCAAGCGTATTTACTCAGGGGCCCCTTTACAGCATTGGGAAACATCCCGCAACCCCTCTGAGCACATGTGCACGTGCCATGTCTATTTCTATGGGCACAAGCACTAGCATATTCTTTTGCAGTTCTACACATTTTGACATGTCTAATGTGTATTCATGGGTTATTTCAGTTTTTCAGGTACCGTTGATAGGATAGTCTAGAACGGAGCTCATCCAGTTTGTTCTCCAGTGATTGCACATTTGTCAATAGAACAGATGGCAATGGAGGTCTATTTGCTTGCCGACATATTCTCGTCAGGGTGCCGGCTCGCCTGCATCTCGCCGCCCTTGCGCTTTTGAGTCCCGGGATCAGGGCCTGTAAGCAGAATGGCCAGAGCATCCGACTTGTTGAAGTAGATACTTTATTCCAAATCAAGGTTAGTGATCGCTGTTCTGATGTCCGGAAGCTGTTTTTGGTCATAGGAAATGACCAAAACAGTAGAATTGGTCAGGAGCCTGTAAGAAGGCTGCTATTGCCACCGACGCAGCCCGCTACCAAGGACTGCGTGCCCCCCATCTCCTTCTCCGTGGCCGAAGTAAGATAAGACATATAAACGTGTTAACCCTCGCCCAGACGGCAACCCTAGCCGCGTCCTCAGAGCATGCGCAGACCAGCTGGTTGGTGTGTTTACGGACATATTCAATCTCTCCCTATTCCAGTCTGCTGTCTCCACATGCTTAAAGATGGCCACCATTGTTCCTGTACCCAAGAAGGAAAAGGTAACTGAACTAAATGACTATCGCCCCGTAGCGCTCACTTCTGTCATCATGAAGTGCTTTGAGAGACTAGTCAAGTATCATATTGCCTCCACCTTACCTGCCACCCTAGGCCCACTTCAATTTGCATACCGCCCCAATTGGTCCACAGACGATGCAATCGCCATCACACTGCACACTGCCTTATCCCATCTGGACAAGAGGAATACCTATGGAAGAATGCTGTTCATTGACTACAGCTCAGCATTCAACACCATAGTACCCTCCAAGCTCATCATTAAGCTTGAGGCCCTGGGTCTCAACCCCGCCCTCTGCAATTGGTTCCTGGACTTTCTGACAGGCCGCCCCCTCCTGTACTCCCTATTCACCCATGACTGCGTGGCCATGCACGCCTCCAACTCAATCATCAAGTTTGCAGACGACACAACAGTAGTGGGCTTGATTACCAACAACGACGAGAAAGCCTACAGGGAGGAGGTGAGGGCACTAGTAAAATATTGTGACGTTCTTATTATCTAGTGACAATTACAAAAGTCTGGATATCAGGGGAATTTGGGAAGGTTGTGGCTGCTTTTACATTATGATAACCTGCTAATGTTGCAGCAAGTAACCTAGTGGTTAGAGCTTTGGGCCAGTAAACGAAAGGTTGCTAGATCGAATCCCCAGGCTGACGAGGTAAAAATGTTGTTCTGCCCCTGAACAAGGAAGTTAACCCACTGTTCCTAGGCTGTCATTGTAAATAAGAACTTGTTCTTAACTGACTTGCCTAGTTAAGATGCTGCAGAATTTCATACAGTATATCCAAAAACAGAGATTCAGCACCATAGTTGATCAATTCCCTGCAAATCTGACTAACAAAAGTGAGAGAACAGGCTTGACTAGTGTAACATCATGGAACAATGTTGCAAATGT
This sequence comes from Salmo salar, assembly GCF_965601325.2. Classification (NCBI taxonomy): domain Eukaryota; kingdom Metazoa; phylum Chordata; class Actinopteri; order Salmoniformes; family Salmonidae; genus Salmo; species Salmo salar. The sequence continues at coordinate 6,036,801 of NC_138318.1, forward strand.
CTATTTCCTTGAGCGCTTTTGTGGACACAATGTACAGATGTAGGATCTTAATTTGATCACTCTATTGTTGCAGACAATTTTCCTGAAATTCAGGAAATGCAAAATGGTAGTGTATTTTAGTTTTAAAAAGGATTCTAAAGGTAATTTCCACTTTGAAATTTGACAAGATTTGCCTTTAATTAAAATGATTTGCCCCTACAAAATGTACTGTTGCTGCAGAATTATTTTCCTGTATCAGCCATTTTGTTAACAGTGATTATAGAAGCCATGCAAGTAAGTTTGGGATTTTTATGTTGCGTAAATATGGTAGGCTGCGAGTCTTGCAATGACTGGTCTAATGTATGAATGAAGCCAGAGAGTTGATATGTCTGTGTCACGCAGCTAGTTGCTTGTGCATATTTTGTATTTTTGCATTAGTGCGGCATAGAAATAGTAAATTAGTCCTAAGTTCCCATATTTTTTTCCTCAGGAATCGGGAAGGAGCTTGGTCAGGAAATCTCAGGATCTCGGTTACCAGTGTTAAACCCTACTCAAAATGGAGTTTAGACATGTGCAGCGTGTCAAGACTGCATCATAAAAACTGATCACGCAAGCACTTGCGCACACACTATGTATAAAACAGACATACCCCCCCACAGTGGAGTCATCTCAAACTGAACAGCAGAAAGTAGGTCAATGAGATTCAGGTGAGGGGAGAGGTTGTTTGGCTGGGTGACTCATGCTCTGTTCAACACAGCTCCATTCTGTTCAATATGGCTTCATCTGCCATGCAGGAAGGGCAGTCAGGGAGGAAGGCCACAGTCAAGGACAGCCGGCTAAGATAGCAGCGTCAGGGTCCCAGGCAGAGAGAGGATCAGATAGGAGGAGAAGACGGTCACAGAGGGATTAAGGTGTGAGTAAGGGTTACATGGGGCATTTCAGACAAAAATAAAACCTTAGGGATACGCTAGGGGATTTGGGGAAAGGAAATAAAAAAATTAGGAAATAGAACTGTAACAGAGTCTGAGTCCACAGTGTAAACAAATTAATTGAGCAGACATGATTGGCCCAGTGAATGTTAACAGTGCAAGGCATTCTTACAGTGCCTTCGGAAAGTTTTCAGACCCCTTGACTTTTTCCACATTTTGTTGTTACAGCCTTATTCTAAAATGGATTCAATAGTTTTTTTTCCCCTCCTCACCAATCTACAAACAATACCTCATAATGACAAAGCAAAAATAGGTTTAGAAATGTTTGCTAATTTATTACAAATGAAAAACAGATATCACATTTACATAGGCATTCAGACCCTTTCCTCAGTACTTCGTTGAAGCACCTTTGGCAGTGATTACAGCATCGAGTCTTATTGGGTATGACACTACAAGCTTAGCACACCTGTATTCTTCCCCCATTCTTCTCTGCAGATCCTCTCAAGCTATGTCAGGTTGGATGGGGAGCATTGCTGCACCTGGAGCAGGTTTCAGGTTTCTCCAGAGGTGTTCGATCAGGTTTAAGTCTGGGTTCTGGTTGGGTCACTCAAGGACATTCAGAGACTTGTCCCGAAGTGTTTGCCTTGGCTGTGTGCTTCGGGTTGTTGTGCTGTTGGAAGGTGAACCTTCGCTCCAGTCTGATGTCCTGAGCACCCTGGAGGTTTTCATCAAGGATCACTCTATACTTTGCTCCGTTCATCTTTCCCTTGATCCTGACTAGTCTCCCAGTCCCTGCCACTGAAAAACATCCCCACAGCATGATGCTGCCAACACCATGCTCCACTGTAGGGATGGTGCCAGGTTTCCTCCAGACGTGACGTTTGGCATTCAGACCAAAGAGTATCTGCACTGATGAAACCAAGATTGAACTCTTGTTTCTCATGGTCTGAGAGTCTTAAGGTGCCTTTTCGCAAACTCCAAGCGGGCTGTCACGTGCCTTTTACTGAGGAGTGGCTTCCGTTTGGCCACTCTACCATAATGGCCTGATTGGTGGAGTGCTGCAGAGATGGTTGTCCTTCTGGAAGGTTCCCCCATCTCCACAGGAACTAGAGCATTGTTAGAGTGACCATCAGGTTGTTGGTGACCTCCCTGACCTTCTCCTTCGATTGCTCAGTTTGGCCCGGCGGCAGCTCTAGGAAGTCTTGGTGGTTCCAAACACCTTCTATTTAAGAATGATGGAGGCCACTGTGTTCTTGGGGACCTTCAATGCTGTAGAAATGTGTTGGTACCCTTCCCCAGATCTGTGCCTCGACACAATCCTGTCTCTGAGCTCTAAGGACAATTCCTTCGTTCTCATGGTTTGGTTTTTGCTCTGACATGCACTGTCAATTGTGAGACCTTATATAGACAGGTGTGTTCCTTTCCAAATGATGTTCAATCAACAGAATTGACCACAGGTGGACTCCACAATCAAGTTGTAGAAACATCTCAAGGATGATCAATAGAAACAGGATCCACCTGAGCACAATTTGAAGTCTCATAGCAAAGGGGCTGAATACTTATAAGGTATTTCTAAAAACCTGTTTTCGCTTTGTCATTGTGGTATTCTGTGTAACTGTCACGTTCTGACCAGTCAAGGGGTTATCTGTTATTGTAGTTTGGTCAGGACGTGGCAGGGGGGTATTTGTTTTATATGGTTTGGGGTGTGTGTTTATATAGAGGGGTGTTTGATTTATGTATTCCGGGGTTTTGGTCTATGTTCTATGTTAGTGTATTTCTATGTTCCGTCTAGTCATTCTATTTCTATGTTTAGGTAATTGGGATTGGGGCCTTCAATTGGAGGCAGCTGTTTATCGTTGCCTATGATTGAAGGTCCTATAATTAGGAGAGTGTTTGTTATGGGAATTGTGGGAGGTTGTTTGTGCATAGCTGTGTATAGCATGCATTACTGTTTGTCGTGTTCTTGTTTTGAATTGCCAGTGTTCTTTATTAAAAGTTAAAATGAGCACTCAACCCGCTGCGCCTTGGTCCACTTCCTACGACGACCGTTACAGTAACACTTATTTTTCTGAAAACTGCATTGTTGGTTAAGGGCTTGTAAGTAAGCATTTCACTGTAAGGTCTACACCTGTTGTATTTGGCGCAGGTGACAAATTTGATTTGATTGCTGAGGATTTTTATTTATTTAATCCATTTTAGAATAAGGCTGTTATCAGAGTTTGACTAACTTTGCACAACTGTGTCACATGTTAGTTATATGCAGAGTAAGGAAGGAGAGTAGGAGTGGGAGGGAAAAGCAGGGAGAGGTGGATGTGTGAATGATGTGATACGGTGATAATGACGAGAGTGTATCAGGGGTAGACAAACACAGGTGGATGGTCTCCAGGTGCTGGTAAAAGAGGGAGATTCATTGTGAGTGTGCGTGCTGTTGGAGCCTATCGTAGTTAGGCCATTTAGGCCTACAAAGTCGTGTCATAAATTATAAGCGCACGCATTGTTTATGCTGAAATGTAGTAGGACTACGGTAACAAAATCGACTCCAACAGAGCTTCACTAAAAATGAATGCCACCTTGGCAGAATTCAAAATCTGCAAGCGCAGAATAAAATGTGCAGGCGGTTCAAGAAGTGGATTGATCTGACATGCAGGCCTACACCCCCAAGTAACACTTGCGTAGCAGCAAAACCTCCTAAAATGATGCTGTCTTACCTCAAGCTGATGCAAGCACTGGATTCACATCTAATTGATGTCTTTATTTATACAGATTTCCTCACGGTTTTGCATCCCTTTTTTGTTTCCTGCAGGTAGAGTTGTTTGTGTCATGCACGAACACTCTGAAATAGCTAACATCCTAATGACAGAAGAACAAATTGTTTATACCATCACCAAACCAATTACATTTAATATGAGTACAGGACAGTGTGAGGGAATGAATGACAGCAGAAAGAGAAACAGCGAACACTGTGTTGTATTTTAGGCTGAGAGTGCAGACTGCGCTACCAACCTCCTGCACACTGAGACCTCCATTAGGGGTAATTGTGTCTTTCCTGCTCTGGCTTTTGAGTAGAGAAGTGAAGTGCCGTCATTATGACTGGCCATTTGGACTGAGGGTCAGTAGGTGTGTGACACAGTATAGACATACTGAGACAGGAGATTCATGGTTGTTCAGCTAGCCACAAACACACACACACACAAATACATACATACATACATACACACACACAGGGAGACTCGCACTAGAGTGCGAGTCCCAGGTAGTTGGCAGTGCTGCCCCGATACATAGGGTTCTATCATTATGTCCAAGAGACGTGATCATTCATACAGGTACGTACATACAGTATATTATATTAACATAACAGTACAGAATATGTAGAATTTTGTATCAAGGTGCTAATTGCTTAAGATTTTGGTTATGCGGATAGTAGTAGATGGACGCTGGTGGGGAGAATGGAGCCAGGTAGCTGGCAATGTTCCCTCTAAGCTGTGCATGTGCGCAGGCGTGCAGCTCCCCCAGGACTGCCATTCAGAAGAAATACCAGCCCGCGCAGAGAAGCACGATGTTCAACTTCACTTAACTTTCTAGCGTTTTCCCCCTTAGTTAACACTATCGTTTCCCTTTACTGTGGGAATTGTGATCGAATCAACACAATATTAGCCACTTTCAATGCAACATACCGAAACAAAATGAGCTATGCAAGACTTAGTGTAACAGATGTAAATCGTACTCTCCTTGCGTTGTGTTTTGTCCAAATAAATCACCCCAGCCAGTGGTCCCAGTTGAGCATTATTTATTTCTGTTGTTAAATAGGAAACAGCACGTTAGTTGTGCAGGGCTTAACGATGTTGATGGCTGTCGATGGTAAAATCTGTAGCATGAAAACAACTGTCTTAGCAGTGGGCTTATGTGACCATTACATCGGTGTATGCTAGCTAACACACTTATCTACAGCAATCATATGCCAAAGCACATCCCAGAAAGACCCTCAATCCCTAACAGGTACCATATACCCACACATGTATAAATCAGTAATGTATAGCAAACTTGTACACATTGTAAAATACAAAATAGAAAACAGTATTCAGAACGTGACCTACCCCTTGTATCACATTTTCATTCAGGGGAGACCTGACGTTCGCAATCTCCCCCTATCTGCATGCGGGGCCAATCACAACACGCCTTATTGTCATCAGAGTTGAACCAACCAATAAGAATGCTTGAACATTGAATTCACCTTTCTTTAGAGGCAAGTGGAAACATAACCAACCCTGTTACATTAGCATGCAAAATTAACTATGCAATAGATTTTGTTGTAGACAGAACGCATCAGAGTATGATTCTATTGCATTGACATGCACGACTCAGCCAGTACTCTACACAGACTTGTGCGGCATAGCCAATCAGAGCTGAAGTAGGCCTACAGTGGGGGAAAAAAGTATTTGATCCCCTGCTGATTTTGTACGTTTTGCCGACTGACAAAGAAAGGATCAGTCTATAATTTTAATGGTAGGATTATTTGAACAGTGAGAGACAGAATAACAACAAAAATATCCAGAAAAACGCATGTCAAAAATGTTATAAATTGATTTGTATTTTAATGAGGGAAATAAGTATTTGACCCCCTCTCAATCAGAAAGATTTCTGGCTCCCAGGTGTCTTTTATACAGGTAACGAGCTGAGATTAGGAGCACACTCTTAAAGGGAGTGCTCCTAACCACAGCTTGTTACCTGTAAAAAAGACACCTGTCCACAGAAGCAATCAATCAATCAGATTCCAAACTCTCCACCATGGCCAAGACCAAAGAGCTCTCCAAGGATGTCAGGGACAAGATTGTAGACCTACACAAGGCTGGAATGGGCTACAAGACCATCGCCAAGCAGCATGGTGAGAAGGTGACAACATTTGATGCAATTTTTCACAAATGGAAGAAATACAAAAGAACTGTCAATATCCCTCGACCTGGGGCTCCATGCAAGATCTCACCTCGTGGAGTTGCAACGATTATAAGAACAGTGAGGAATCAGCCCAGAACTACACGGGAGGATCTTGTCAATGATTTCAAGGCAGCTGGGACCATAGTCACCAAGAAAACAATTGGTAACACACTACGCCGTGAAGGACTGAAATCCTGCAGCGCCCGCAAGGTCCCCCTGCTCAAGAATACATATACAGGCCCGTCTGAAGTCTGCCAATGAACATCTGAATGACTCAGAGGACAACTGGTGAAAGTGTTGCAGTCAGATGAGACCAAAATGGAGCTCTTTGACATCAACTCAACTTGCTGTGTTTGGAGGAGGAGGAATGCTGCCTATGACCCCAAGAACATCATCTCCACCGTCAAACATGGAGGTGGAAACATTATGCTTTGGGGGTGTTTTTCTGCTAAGGGGACAGGTCAACTTCACCGCATCAAAGGGACGATGGACGGGGCCATGTACCGTCAAATCTTGGGTGAAAACCTCCTTCCCTCAGCCAGGGCATTGAAAATGGGTCGTGGATGGGTATTCCAGCATGACAATGACCCAAAACACACGATCAAGGCAACAAAAGAAATGGCTCATGAAGAAGTACATTAAGGTCCTGGAGTGGTTTAGCCAGTCTCCAGACCTTAACCCAATGTCAGCCTCGAAACCTTAATGACTTGGAGAAGATCTGCAAAGAGGAGTGGGACAAAATCCCTCCTGAGATGTGTGCAAACCTGGTGGCCAACTACAAGAAACGTCTGACCTCTGTGATTGCCAACAAGGGTTTTGCCACCAAGTACTAAGTCATGTTTTGCAGAGGGGTCAAATACTTATTTCCTCATTAAAATGCAAATGCAAGAACACAATTGTTCATATCCGTTGCTAATTAGTGAGTTATTAGCCCAGTTATAGATAATTTGTAGTCGGCAATGGGGGAGTGATTCCTTCCTACAAGAGCACAAAACGTTTACATTTCTAGACATCTTTGAAAAGTGAGTCGGGTAAAGGGCCATGTTGTATTCTGAGACGGTCTTGAATAAGCTAAGTAGCCAATAGGCAGAGGGTATCATAATTTATTTGATTCTCTATAATAATGCTATGGGAACAATAGTGCATTTTATTTTGTAAAGTGGTTTCTTGCATCAAACAGCACATCATTTTTAGTCACCTCGTCTGAAGGACAATGGATAAACAGGTTAATGTCAAGCCCTGCATGTTTTTTTCAAAAGTCTCATGGAATGTAGGCCTACATTGAACACCACACATTGGCTGCTACTGTAGGCTGAATGATAGAACAGCTGTTTCCATGTTAAAATGTTATGGGATGCATTTTCTCCATTGTGGTATGGGATGCATTTTCTCCACTCTGGTAGGCCTACATAATGATCAAATAACCACAGTATCGTACTTGACCACTATATCGTACTTGAAACTGTAACTTAAAGCGGGTACAGACTCAGTATTCACAGTAAACGCGCGCTGGAAGTTGCACAGAATTTTCACAACGTTCAAGTTTGCCCTCAGTATATCTGAAATTTGCTCAATGCCCAAAAATGTTTTGGGGGAACATTGGTGGCAGGAATCTCTGATCTGGGGCACAGCTCAGTATAATGGCAGCACCTGCAGGGCCCCCATACACACAGTACAGACAACTACACACAAATGCGCTTTTGTGGTTGGTTTTGGCAACATCTCTGGATTTTCACATCATGGTGCTGATGTGTGCAGAGGGGTATACTACGACACTAGCTAGATCTAGTCATGATTTTCCTAAGCTAGCCAGCACGTAGATAGTCCAACGAGTTGAACGCCAAGCTCTTCATTGAGACAATGTTGAAGCAACAATCCATGGGCGAGTTAGTGCCACATTTAAATATTTGACGAAATCTAAATTAAACAGTTTATCCTGGAAATTCAGGCTATGGTGGTTAATAGGCTATTAGAAGTGCCATCTTACTTTTATTACGTGTATCGTTAATGCCATCTTTGGTGTGCTTTGGCGTGCTTATCAATATACAAGCACCCTTTTTTTCCACTCCTATCAATCAAATAATTGTATATAGTCCTACAAAAGTTAAACCATCCGTGAAGTTCCTTCACTAAATGTGTAGTTTGATAGGTATTTTAATATGACTATTTTTAAAACAAAATAACATTTGATTAATAAAATATTTCATCAGTCGTCTTCCTCAAATGAAGGGGATGTTGATTTAATTTTTGCGAGAGATTTTATTGGTCCTCAATTCATGTCTCAGGTTAGAGCTGAAGGATACGTTGCCATAGAAATTGACCTGGCTAAAAGGTGAGCTACCTGGCCAAAAGGTGAGCTACCTTCATGTCAACGGCTATCCCAAGTTGATCAAAGTTAGTTCGCTTACTCCTCTATCCTGTTTTGGAGTATACCCCTCTGCTGTTTGGTAGATGGAAGATGGAGAATGTTAAGATGTAGGGTTGGAGGGAGGTTGAGCTAGAAGGAGGGTGTAGGCTGGGGACAGAAGTCCCTGATCTGGGGGACAGCTCAGTGTAACTGGAGCACCTGCAGAGCTTTGACTGCATAACCTGCCAGTTCTCTTCCACATACAAACAGTACAGACACACACACACACACTCACTTTCTCTCTCTCTCTGTCTCTCTCGCTGACTGAGCCACACACAAATTGACCTTTTCTAATTCACACAGATGGTTTTCATTATTTTATTTGTAAATGCCAAATGTAAGAGGAGGCAGGTAAATATGTTTGGTTATATAATGGGTTGCATTATGGAGTCTTTTAAATGACAAAGTGCGATAGACATACATAAATATTCGCTAAATAGAAAACCTGGTTTTAGGGTGTCATAACAAAACCATGGTAACCTGATTTCTGTATCGAAAAGGGAGCTTTTTAAGTGAAATTTACTGTACCTGCATCACTTTAGAAGATGATTATCTTATTAAATTTGGTGACAAGACTTCAAACCCAGATTTTTTGATAAATGACCAAAGCCACTGAAGGAGGGTGTACAGTAGGGGCGACCGAGGTTAGTTGTCACACTTTTTACCCAGCTAGCAATGGGTGCCCTTCTTTGCAAGGCACTAGAAAACCTCCCTGGTCTTTGTTGTTGAATCTGTTTGAAATGCACTGCTCAATTGAGGGACCTTACATATACTTGTATGTGTGGGCTAAAGAGATGAGGTAGTCATTAAAAAAATCTTCTTAAACACGATTATTCCAAATCAAATCAAATGTTATTAGTCACATGCACCGAATACAACAGGTGTAGACCTTACAGTGAAATGCTTACTTACGAGCCCTTAACCAACAATACACTTAAAAAAAATATGAGTAAGAAAAGGAAATAAAAGTAACAAGTCATTTAAGAGCAGGAGAATAATAACAATAGCTAGACTATACACAGGGGGGTACTGGTACAGAGTCAATGTGCGGGGGCACCGTTTAGTTGAGGTAATATGTACATGTAGGTAGAGTTATTAAAGTGACTATGCATAGATGACTACAACAGAGAGTAGCAGTGGTGTAAAAGAGGGGGGGGGGGCAATGCAAATAGTCTGGGTAGCCATTTGACTAGATGTTCAGAAGTCTTATGGCTTGGGGGTAGAAGCTGTTTACAAGCCTCATGGACCTAGACTTGACGGTCGGAGGCCGAGCACTTGCCATACCAGGTAGTGATGCAACCAGTCAGGATGCTCTCGATGGTGCAGCTGTAGAACCTTTTGAGGATCGGAGAACCCATGCCAACTTTTCTCAGTCTCCTGAGGGGGAATAGGTTTTGTTGTGCCCTCTTCACGACTGTCTTGGTGTGTTTGGACCATGTTAGTTTGTTGGTGATGTGGACACCAAGGAACTTGAAGCTCTCAACTTGCTCCTCTACAGCTCCGTCGATGAGAATGGGGGCGTGCTCGGTCCTCTTTTTCCTGTAGTCCACAATCATCTCCTTTGTCTTGATCACATTGACGGAGAGGTTGTTGTCCTGGCACCACACGGCCAGGTCTCTGACCTCCTCCCAATAGGCTGTCTCGTTGTTGTCGGTGATCAGGCCTACCACTGTTGTGTCATTGGCAAACTTAATAATGGTGTTGGAGTCATGCCTGGCTGTGCTGTCATGAGTAAACAGGGAGTACAAGAGGGGACTGAGCACACACCCCTGAGGGGCCCCTGTGTTGAGGATCAGCATGGTGGATGTGTTGTTAGCTACCCTTACCACCTGGGGGTGGCCCGTCAGGAAGTCCAGGATCCAATTGCAGAGGGAAATGTTTAGTCCCAGGATCCTTAGCTTATTGATGAGCTTTGAGGGCACTATGGTGTTGAATGCTGAGCTGTAGTCAATGAATAGCATTCTCACGTGGTGTTCCTTTTGTCCAGGTGTGAATGAGCAGTGTGGAGTGCAATAGAGATTGCATCATCTGTGGATCTGTTAGGGTGGTATGCAAAATGTAGTGGGTCTAGGGTTTCTGGGATAATGGTGTTGATGTGAGACATGACCAAAGCACTTCATGGCTACAGACGTGAGTGCTACGGGTCGGTAGTCATTTAAACAGGTTACCTTAGTGTTCTTGGGCACAGGAACTATGGTGGTCTGCTTAAAACATGTTGGTATTACAGATTCGGACAGGGAGAAGTTGAAAATGTCAGTGAAGACACTTGCCTTTGGTCAGCGCATGCTCGCAGTACACGTCCTGGTAATCTGGCCTTATGAATGTTGACCCGTTTAAAGGTCTTACTTACATCGGCTGTGGAGAACGTGATCACACAATCTTCCGGAACAGCTGGTGCTCTCATGCATGTTTCAGTGTTATTTGCCTCGAATGTATGGTCACTGTGGGGATGATGTCATCGATGCACTTATTGATGAAGCCAATGACTGATGTGGTGTACTCCTCAATGCCATTGGAGGAATCCCGGAACATATTCCAGTCTTTGCTAGCAAAACAGTCCTGTAGCTTAGCATCTGCTTCATCTGACCTTTTGTTATTGATCGAGTCACTGGTGCTTCCTGCTTTAATTTTTGTTTGTAAGCAGGAATCAGGAGGATAGAATTATGGTCAGAATTGCCAAATGGAGGGTGAGGGAGAGCTTAGTATGCATCTCTGTGTGTGGAGTAAAGGTGGTCCAGAGTTTTTCTCCCTCTGGTTGCACGTTTATCATGCTGATAGAAATTTGGTAAGACAGATTTAAGTTTCCCTACATTAAAGTCCCTGGCTTCTAGGAGCGCCGCCTCTGGGTGAGTGTTTTCCTGTTTGCTTATGGCGGAATACAGCTCATTCAGTAAGGTCTTAGTGCCAGCATCAGTCTGTGGTGGTATGTAGACAGCTACGAAAAATACAGATGAAATCTCTCTAGGTAGATAGTGTGTTCTACAGCTTATCATGAGATACTCTACCTCAGGCGTGCAAAACCTCGAAACTTCCTTAGATATCATGCACCAGCTGTTATTTACAAAAATACATAGTCCGCCTCCCCTGTCTTACCAGACGCCGCTGTTCTGTCCTGCCGATACAGTGTATAACCAGCCAGCTGTATGTTGATAATGTCGTCGTTCATCCACAACTCTGTGAAGCATAAGATATTACAGTTGTGTCCCGTTGGTAGTTTAATCTTCCATGAAGGTCATACATTTTATTTTCCAAAGATTGCACATTTGCTAGCAGGATGGAAGGAAGTGGGGATTTATTCGAACACCTACGAATTCTCAGAAGGCATCCCGCCCTCTGGCCCCCTTTCGCCGCCTTCTCTTCACGCAAATGACGGGGATCTGGTCCTGTTCCTGGAGAAGCAGTATATCATTCACATCGGGCTTGTTGGACTCGTTAAAGGAAAAAAAGGATTCTGCCAGTCCGTGGTGATTAATCGCAGTTCTGATGCCCAGAAGTTATTTTTGGTCATAAGAGATAGCAACATTATGTTCAAAATAAGTTTTTTTTAAATATTACAAAGAAACAAACAGAAAAACACAATTGGTTAGGAATATGTATAATGTCAGCCTTGTTCTCCGGTGCTATCTTGTCAATTATTATTGCACACAGAGTCCATGCAATGTATTATGCAACTTGTTAAGCAAATTTGTATTCCTGAACTTATTTAGGATTGCCATAACAAAGGGGTTGAACTGACTCAAGACATTGCAGCATTTCATTTTGTAAAAATAATAAACTGGCCGGCCACTGAGTGTATATTTTGACACTATGAGGTTAAAATAATATTGTGAAAATGAAGATAATGCCGTTTTAGTGTAAGAGCTGTTTTAAATGACCGCCTGAAATTTCATTCTGTTTTGGTGCGATGTACACTGAACAAAAATATAAATGCAACATGCAACAAATGTCATAGATTTTACTGAGTTATAGTTCATATAAGGAAATCAGTCAACTGAAAAGAGTAAATCTGCCCAAATCTATGGATTTCACATGACTAGGAATACAGATACCTTTAAAAAATTATTATGGGCCTGGATCAGAAAACCAGTCAGTATCTGGTGTGACCATCATTTGCCTCATGCAGCTCGACACATCTCCTTCGCATAGAGTTGATCAGGCTGTTGATCAGGCTGTTGATTGAGTGGAATGTTGTCCACTCCTCTTCAATGGCTGTGTGAAGTTTCTGGATATTGGCGAGAACTGGAACACGCTGTTGTACACATCAATCCAGAGCATCCCAAATGTGCTCAATGGGTGACATGTCTGGTGAATATGCAGGCCATGGAAGAACTGAGAAATGTTCAGCTTCCAGGAATTGTGTACAGATCCTTGCAACATGGGGCCATGCATTCTCATGCTGAAACATGAGGTGATGGCGTTGGATGAATGGCACGACAATGGGCCTCAGTATCTAGTCACAGTATCTCTGTTCATTCAAATTGCCATTCATAAAATGCAATTGTGTTCGTTGTCTGTAGCTTATTCGTGCCCATACCATAACCCCATGGGGCACTCTGTTCACAACGTTGACATCAACAAACCGCTCGCCCACCTGACGCCATACACGTGGTCTGCTGTTGTAAGGCCGGCTTAGAGTACAGAAATGAACATTCTCTGGCAACAGCATGCCAATTGCACACTCCCTCAAAACTTAAGACAGCTGTGGCATTGTATTGTGTTACAAAACTGCACATTTTAGAGTGACCTTATATTGTCCCCAGCACAAGGTGCACCTGTGTAATGATCATGCTGTTTAATCAGCTTCTTGATGTGCCACACCTGTCAGGTGGATGGATTATCTTGGGAATGGTGAAATGCTCACTCACAGGGATGTAAATAAATTTGTGCACAAAATATGAGAGAAATACATTTTTTGTGCATATGGAAAATATCTGGGATCTTTTATTTCAGCTCGTGAAACATGGGACCAACACTTCACATGTTGAGCTTATATTTTGTGATATAATTCACCAATACATTTCTTGGTAGTCCACAAAATATTGCTATAAGGTTGTAAATCACAGCTGGTTTGGTACATTGTTTGCTGCCTCCACCCATTCAGGATGCTCAGTTTCAGTTTCAATGACTCAAAAACTAAGGCTGGGAATATCAATACAATCAAACTAGCAAGGGCAATGATCACAAGTCAGTCATAACGATACTAATAGGCTAGTGTATCTATTTATGTAGCATTTTATTTTGCAAGTTCAAAACACGGAGCCTGATGTTATCTAGCTATCTGCTGGGAGAATGTCATGTCATTGGGGGAGTGACTGACTTTTTCCCCCTCATAACGTTTTTCAGTGGCTACAGCTACTAGATGCAGGTGTCATTTGGTTAGCTAACAAAAAATGTCATTGCTTTGCTAGCTAGCTAGCTATGCTGATCTTGAACGACTGTCATCCAGTTCTCATATCTCTTGCGTTAGTAAATTCACTCTGGCTATCTACTCCAATTTCAAAGCACTCTCAGCCCCTATTACAGGGGCTGAGTCACTGGCTTACTGGTGTTCTTCCATGTCGTCCCTGGGAGGGGTGCGTCACTTGAGTGGGTATTAGTCATTGACAAGGTTCTTCCTGTTTGGTTTTGGCGCCCCCCCCCCACCCTTGGGTTGTGCCGTGGCGGAGATCTTTGTGGGCTATACTCGGCCTTGTCTCGGGATGGTAGGTTGGTGGTTGGAGATATCCCTTCAGTGGTGTGGGGGCTGTGCTTTGGCAAAGTGGGTGGGGTTATATCCTACCTGTTTGGCCCTGTCCGGGGGTTTCATCGGATGGGGCCACAGTGTCTCCTGACCCCTCCTGTCTCAGCCTCCAGTATTTATGCTGCAGTAGTTTGTGTCAGGGGGCTAGTGTCAGTCACATCTGGAGTATTTCTCTTGTCTTTTCCGGTGTCCTTTGTGAATTTAAATATGCTCTCTCTAATTCTCTCTTTCTCTCTTTCTTTCTTTCTTTCTCTCTCTCGGAGGACCCGAGCCCTAGGACCATGCCTCAGGACTACCTGGCTTGATGACTCCTTGCTGTCCCCAGTCCACCTGGCCGTGCTGCTACTCCAGTTCCAACTGTTCTGCCTGCGGCTATGGAACCCTGACCTGTTCACCGGACATGCTACCTGTCCCAGACCTGCTGTCCCAGACCTGCTGGAACCCTGACCTGTTCACCGGACGTGCTACCTGTCCCAGACCTGCTGTTTTCAACTCTCTAGAGTCAGCAGGAGCGGTAGAGATACTCTCAAAGATCGGCTATGAAAAAGCCAACTGACACTTACTCTTGTGTTACTGACTTGTTGCACCCTCGACAACTACTATGATTATTATTATTTGACCATGCTGGTCATTTATGAACATTTTAACATCTTGGCCATGTGCTGTTATAATCTCTACCCGGCACAGCCAGAAGAGGACTGGCCACCCCTCATAGCCTGGTTCCTCTCTAGGTTTCTTCCTAGGTTTTGGCCTTTCTAGGGAGTTTTTCCTAGCCACCGTGCTTCTACACCTGCATTGCTTGCTGTTTGGGGTTTTAGGCTGGGTTTCTGTACAGCACTTTGAGATATCAGCTGATGTAAGAAGGGCTATATAAATACATTTGATTTGATTTAAGTGTGCCAGTATGTAGAATAACTGATGCATTTATAAACGCGCAACACCAGCTGAATATGACCAGTGTCAGTAAACTAGGGATATCCCCAACTAAAAAAAAAACCTGGGTCAACCGCGAGAAGTCGTTTCTTTCAACCAATCAATTGGTCAAATTTTTAAACATATATTTTCACATTTATAGACACACCATTTTAATAAAATCAGCTATATGTACTGAACTTGTCTAATGCTTTAACTATATGTTTCTGAACTTGTCTGATGATTTAAACATGCCGTTTGATTAAATAAGACACACAAATTACTCAAGCGGGAGCCACAGATCAAGATAGCCAAACCAGAAGGAAAAAAACTGTTCCCGACCGTCCTCCTCCTGCTGGCCTTTGTGGATTTTGCCGGTAATATGATACACCAGTGATCGGCAACCTTTTCCATTTGGAGTGCCAATTTATATGACCATTTCTACCAATCTGCCATGCCAATTATGATTTTCATATGCACATTTTCATGGAACAGTTTCATTTAATTTATAATAGTCTTTGTATCTCAAAATCAATGTCTGTGGTTAATCTAAATGAACTTTTATTGCCAACTATGTAAAATTGCCAACATAAAGCCAACAAATAAAAACATTGCAGCCTTTAGGTAGAAAATATCCTGATAAAAATAAATATCCTATAAAGTACATTGGCTATGCATGGCCTGTCTGCAACGAACTTGAAACATTGTATCAACTATCAACTGGGTAGGCCCAAAACTCACGCTAGCAAACTTGCAACATTATATAAAGTATTCAGAGTTTCCTGCGCCAATGAACTCAGGACATACTATTCAAATCAAATCCAATTTTATTTGTCACATACACATGGTTAGCAGATGTTAATGCGAGTGTAGCAAAATGCTTGTGTTTCTAGTTCCGACCATGCAGTAATATCTAACAAGTAATCTAACCTAACAATTTCACAACAACTACCTTATACACACAAGTGTAAAGGAATTAATAAGAATATGTACATAAAAATGTATGAATGATTGATGGCATAGGCAAGATGCAGTAGATGGTATAGAGATGGGTAATGTAGGGTATGTAAACACTATATAAAGTGGCATTGTTTAAAGTGGCTAGTGATACATTTATTACATCAAGATGGCAAGATCCAGTAGATGGTATAGAATACAGTATATACATAAATACACAAAACTCGCAAATGGAATGAAATAAACAAAAACCTCTTTCTTACAAGTGTAGCATAGGTTATGAGTTCTGCAAATGTGTCCACTTCGACAATGAGAACGGTAAACAACTGTAATAATAATATATTGAATGTATTAACAGAAATTACCATAACCAAACAAACATTGCAGATTAGAAATTATGGGAATTAACTGGGCTACTACTAGTGATGTATGTAAAGGGGAATTGATAGACAAAGCAAACAACGCACGCAATTAAGTTAGGAAACAATGAATATGCAGGAAATAGCCAGAGAGAACGCATTCTGAAGAGAGACTTGCCTTGTGCAGCTGAGCCACACTCCCCTTTTTCGATGTAAAAAAAATTAAAACATTGCAGACTTTAGGTAGCAAATATCATGATAAAAATAAATATCCTACAAAGCACATTGGCGATGCATGGCCTGTCTGCAACGAACTTGAATCATTGTATCAACTGTGTCAACCCGAAACTCATGCTACCAACATTATATAAAGTATTCAGAGTGTCCTGGCCAATGAGCTCGGGACAGACACAACTGTAGGCTGAGACATGCGCAAATCAGACAGGTGTCTGGTGTTCCGTAAAACAATATATCTATTTACCACTGCTCGACTAAAAAAAATCTTGGTCGACCAACAGCCTATCGACCAAACAATCGACCAGTCGACTATGGGGTCAGCCCAGTAAACATAGGCAAAAAAGTCAAAGTTAGGCTGCATTCTAAACACTTAAATATACACCCTCTCCCCTCAGCCCTCAAATTTAGTGGACAATTCTAATTCATTTGAAATGGTCCGCTCTTGCCCGGAAATGTGTCACTTGTTCATCCCACGGTTGTGTTTTCAGTCATCATGGAACCACCGGTAGCTGATGTGTGTGCGTTATATGCGCTACAGTCAATTATGATTGTGTTTCATATCTTGGCTAGAAGACAACGCATCTGCAGACATTTTAGCCTGGTAGCCTAGGACAACAAACATAAAAATGTGTACTGTATGACAGAGTCATAGACAGTTTCATCAACATGAAAGAGAGGAGGATGGCATTGGTCGTAGTAAGTAGGGCGAGTAAACCTGTTTTTTTTCTACTTGCACAAACATGCGCACACACACACACACACACACACACAGAGAGAGATAAATCAGATCCATGGACAGCCACATCGTATTTAGCTTAAGTTGATTGGCCTAATTTGTTTTGGTATGTTTTAGTTGTCACAGTATTAGACTAAGCATAAGTCATTTTATGATGTTGAAATGTTTCAGTTGAAATGGTGCTGGAGTAGTGGAGGCAGCTCCTGTTTTCTTTGTGACTTGCAGTAACTCTCCATGGTTCTAAATCAATAGTTGTTTAGTAGTACGAAAATGTCGGAAACATTAACTTGCATGCCAATGCTGTGGATCAGCTGTTTATTAAATGCAATATGCTTTGTGGACTTCACTGGACAGATGATTATCTCCGGTTTTGTGATGAAACAAAGGTGTGGTTGAATTTATTCTGCGATGGTCGCAAAGCATATGAACTAACAGGTGATAGAGCAAACAACGCAATTATCACAACACATAGGTTGTAATATGGCATTTTTTCCTGCCTTGGTTTCCTCAGTGATTTTATCCATGCACTGGTTCTGGTAGCTAGCAAGCTAGCCAACTTTAGCCAGTTAGCTTGGGTGCTTGACTGCCATTGAGAGGAAAGCTAGGACCAACCCTACTCCACCGCCAGAGCATCGAGTGTCAATAGCGCTCTGTACCCTCGGAGAGCGAAGCGCTCTGAATTTACAAACATAGAATCTAACAATGCTCTGAATTTACGAACGACCCAGAGCGCACTCTGAGACACTGGAGGCAAGTTATGAAGTACCCTTAGCTAGTTGTCAATCAATGTACTGTATTAGCATTGATCAATTGGACGGGCAGGCAGGCAAGTTCCCATTCTGTTGTCAAAACGTGAGTTGGGACAAGCATGCATTGGCAGGCAAGCTGCAGAAAGAAGAGCAGGCTACTATTCCCAATCGTTTATTATTGCAATTTTGATGACCAACTACCTGAAAAAGTTTGAGAGGGTTTATCTAATGTTCTCTCGTTAGATTTTAGCTCATCTCACTCTGGCTAGCATTAGTTGTTGATCTTGTTGTTGTTGATGTGCTTAATTTAGTGAGTGACAGCCTACCTTTTCATGGTTGTTTGATCAATAGGACTGTAAAGTTCCCAAATGTAAGAGGACTCCTGTGGTATTTACATAGCCTATTTGCAGAAATCCATTCAGGTGTATTTTGTGGCTTTTGACAAATGCGTTCTAATGATCCCGAGTGGCGCAGCAGTCTAAGGCACTGCATCACAGTGCTAGAGACATCACTACAGACCCTGGTTCGATCCCAGGCTGTATCACAACCGGCCGTGATCGGGAGTTCCATAGGGCGGCGCACAATTGGCCCAGCGACATCCGGGTTAGGGGAAGGTTTGGCCGGGGTAGGCCGTCATTGTAAATAAGAATTTGTTCTTAACTGACTTGCCTAGTTAAATAAAATAAATAAAAAAATCTAAAGTCGTGCTGTTGCTACTACCTGTAAACACATAGTCCAGTTCAAAGAGTATGATGGCAGGCCCGTGTGGCTTATTTGCATAAAGGACTACTGTAGCTCTGATTGGCTATTGCGCATTGGTCTGCATACGGAGCAAATGGAATGGCATCATTGTGTTCGATTCCGCTCCAGTCATTACCGCGAGCCCGTCCTCCCAAATTAAGGTGCCACCAAACTCATGTGGTTTTTATTAAGTTGTGTTTACTGCATTGTCAAATAATTGTCCAAACGCACGGCAGCTTTCCCGGTCTATTATGCTATAGAATTTTCACAAATGCCTTACTATACGTCATTCCCAGACATTCTAAGAATTTCTGAAAATTTGAAAATGACAACATCTAATTGCTCGCATGTCAGAAAATAAAAAGTGTCCTATTCATCCTAGGGGTGTATATCAACATATTTTAATACAATTTCAGTTTCCTAAAACTCTGTCAGTTCCACTTTAAGAGACTTATAGTGCTATTCATAGGTATTTATGAGTTTTTTTAAAGATCTAATCTATTCCTATCTCGTCTCTCAATCATACACAAACTTTCTCATTCAAAATGCACATTTATGAAGTTCCCTAAGGCTTTGTTAATGTTGTTATTATTCTTATTAATTCACCAATATTGCTTGTTTTACCCATTCTTTCAGATAGGACATGTGTCAAGGGCCATTATCACTTATGCCATTATCATGTCAATGTGTGATTGGTTCCATCTGTTGAACACCTGTTCTTTCCTCGTCATCAGCTGTCAAACATTCACCCATTACAAACCTTTTATGCCATGAGAAATTCCACTCCAATTTTCCTACATGCATTCACATTATTCCTCGACTATAATTTAAAATCCTTTTTTAATTTCTTTACGGTAATAGACCAACCTTCTAGACACTTGAGAGCACCCTCGCCATAGTGCTTGTACTGTACAAAGGCTACCTCATCCGCACTTGCACTTTTAGGGCTCAGAAACGGGTGTAGATCTACCCATCCTTTCTCTATCCCTCTTCACAAGTCATAATAATCCAGACACTTTGAATCATCATCAAGGGAGCCTAAAGCTAAAACACTTAAAGAATACTGCTATTCATAGGCACTGATTCGTTTTTTATTCTTCGTATCTGAAGGTTAGAGGGAACAATCATTCACAAACTTCTTAATTAAAAATGCTAATGTATGATGTTCCCAAAGGCTCAGTTAGCATTGCTATTCTTGATTTGTGCCCACAGGGAGGAAGTGAGAAAATAACTGTGACGTTGTGGGCAAGAGGGACTGGTATGGCATTTGCAAAATTGCCATGGCATTCACACAATTATTCGCAATCTTGTTGTGTGTGTGTGCGTGCGTGTGCGCGTGTGCGTGTGTGCTGTGCGTGCTTGGCAGGGTGTGTGTGCGTGCTTGCCTGCATGCGTGCACACGTGTTTTCTGTTTATATAAGTTGTGCTTGTCCGTGGTGCTTGTGTGTGTGTGTACTCAAACTAACTGTCGAACTCTTTAGGATACTCAGAGCTCAGATGCACTATGCAGTGAAATAAGGGTTATGACTTAGAAGAGAAGGTCCCGCTACTCTAACTAGGATTTAACTAGCACACTGGTCCTGAATGCACTACACAGTGTCACACCCTGATCGGTTTCACCTGTCTTTGTGATTGTCTCCACCCCCCTCCAGGTGTTGCCCATCTACCCCATTATCCCCTGTGTATTTATACCTGTGTTCTCTGTTTGTCTGTCGCCCCGGTTACCTCCAACGGAACGCTTCAATGGAGAGCCAAGCACCTGTTGGGCCTTTCTAGCGCAGTGTGCCCTCATTTTCGATCTTCAGCCGTCCTCCTTCCCCTCAGATCGCTCCAAAATAGTCTACCTCATCACGCTGATGTCTGGAAGGGCTCTCACCTGGGCCACCGCCATATGGGAACAGCAGCCGTCTATATGCGCGAGCCTGGAGGGGTTCGTGGGAGAGGTGAGGAAGGTCTTTGACACCCACCTCCAGGTGTCGCACATCTTCCCCATTATCCGCTGTGTATTTAGACCTGTGTCCTCTTTTTGACTGTTGCCAGTTGTCTCAGCTCCTGCTTTTTCCAGTCTCTTTTCTCGCCATCCTGGTTTTGACCCTTGCCTGTCCTGACTTCAAGCACGCCTGCCTGAACACTCTGCCTGACCCTGAGCCTGCCTGCCGACCTGTAACTGTTCCCCCCCTCTGGATTACCGACCTCTGCCTTACCCTGACCCTGAGTCTGCCTGCCGCCCTGTACCGTTGCCGGTTTATTGACCCCTGCCTGCCTTGACCTGTCTATTGCCTGCCCCTGTTGGGATATTAAACTATTGTTTATTCGACATGGTCTGCATCTGGGTCTTACCTTCATACCTGATACAGTCTGTCTTGCTCTATTCATTCAGTATGTCAGAGACGACGGCAGATTATAAATACATGCAAAATAGCTGTGCTTTTCTTCCTTTCTATTCCCCACGACTATGAGAGCTGACATTATGTCTAAATGGGCTGCCACTCAGGGAGAGATGGAGGCTGGAAATTTAACCTACCAGAATCTTGGTTACTTGCTAAAAATGTCTTTCCCAACCAGCTCTGCCTAAGAGGAACAGCCCATCCATCATCCCTACCCCTACTCACACCTTGCCCTTCAGGACCAAGTGAGTGCCAGGCCAATCTTGGCTGGGAAAAAAGCCATCCATTCCAGGAAACTATTAGTAACATATGCGACATTTACTTCCATTAAGATGTGAGATAAAAATTGTCGAGAAGGCCTATTTGTCTAAACTGATGAAGTCAGACAAGTACTGTAGCCTTCTATGAATGGAAAGTGGTGCATTACGCCCCAACAAACATGTAAACAGGAAAATACCAACCATACTGTTAAAATATAGAGAGTAGGTGAAAGGTCGATTCCCTTCAATGAAAGGTGTGCTTTCCAAATAGTTGGCCATGGAGATTGAAAATGCTAAGAAAATTAATTGGAAAAAGACAACGGTTAAAGTCACTTCTTGGGGAAATTCCTATAAGCTTATGCACATTAAGCCAGGGGTACTCAAGTACTAAGTACTTGTCACGAATGTCGTAGGGATTGGACCAAAACACAGCGGGAACGTGTAAACTCATCTTCTTATTTTATTAGAGAAGGAAAACAAAAGAAACACGTATACAAAAACAACAAACGACACTAAACAGTCCCGTCAGGTACACGAACATAAAACAGGAAATAACTACCCACAAAACCCATGGATAAACACCCCTACTAAATAGGACCTTCAATTAGAGGCAACGAGGAACAGCTGCCTCCAATTGAAGGTCAAAACAATAAACTAGACATAGAAATAGAAAAAATTGAAAATAGAACATAGAAATACAAAACATAGAACACAACCCAAAAACCCTGACAACACAAAACAAACACACCCCTGCCACGTCCTGACCAAACTACAATAACAAATAACCCTTTATACGGGTCAGGACGTGACAGTACTACTAGCTGCATAGTGTGGATCCAAGCCTATGGAATAAAAGTGGGGTTTTTATTGCTCAAAATAATTCATGGTGATAAAATAAATAAATCCATAGGCCTAATGGACACATGCTCAAACTCGTACACTTTTGATAGACTTAAATGGGCCATCTGTAGTTGCTAAATCCATTTTTGGATTTATAAATGACATATAGATATCCATTGATGCTTGAAGAATATAACTTATGCCTCATGAGTTTAGTTCAACTGTCACACTCCATGCGAAACCAAAATATAAGTGTCACGGCTGTTTAAAGGATCAGACCAAGGCGCAGCGTGTTTGTAGTTCCACATCTTTATTAATCCGTGAAACGTAATGCAATACACAAAATACTTGAAATAACAAAACAACAAACCTTGACGCAGAGAGAAAACACACTACTCAAAATAACAACTCAAATCAAATCAAATGTATTTATATAGCCCTTCTTACATCAGCTGATATCTCAAAGTGCTGTACAGAAACCCAGCCTAAAACCCCAAACAGCAAGCAATGCAGGTGTAGAAGCACGGTGGCTAGGAAAAACTCCCTAGAAAGGCCAAAACCTAGGAAGAAACCTAGAGAGGAACCAGGCTATGAGGGGTGGCCAGTCCTCTTCTGGCTGTGCCGGGTGGAGATTATAACAGCACATGGCCTAGATGTTCAAATGTTCATAAATGACCAGCATGGTCAAATAATAATAATCATAGTAGTTGTCGAGGGTGCAACAAGTCAGTAACACAAGAGTAAGTGTCAGTTGGCTTTTTCATAGCCGATCTTTGAGAGTATCTCTACCGCTCCTGCTGTCTCTAGAGAGTTGAAAACAGCAGGTCTGGGACAGGTAGCACGTCCGGTGAATAGGTCAGGGTTCCAGCAGGTCTGGGACAACAGGTCTGGGACAGGTAGCACGTCCGGTGAACAGGTCAGGGTTCCATAGCTGCAGGCAGAACAGTTGGAACTGGAGCAGCAGCACGGCCAGGTGAACTAGGGACAGCAAGGAGTCATCAAGCCAGGTAGTCCTGAGGCATGGTCCTAGGGCTCAGGTCCTCCGAGAGAGAGAGAAAGAAAGAAAGAGAGAATTAGAGAGAGCATATTTAAATTCACACAGGACACCAGAAAAGACAAGAGAAATACTCCAGATGTGACAGACTGACCCTAGCCCCCTGACACATAAACTACTGCAGCATAAATACTGGAGGCTGAGACAGAAGGGGTCAGGAGATACTGTGGCCCCATCCGATGAAACCCCCGGACAGGGCCAAACAGGTAGGATGGAACCCCACCCACTTTGCCAAAGCACAGCCTCCACACCACTGGAGGGATCTCTCCAACCACCAACATACCATCCCGGGACAATGCCGAGTATAGCCCACAAAGATCTCCGCCACAGCACAGCCCAAGGGGGAGCGCCAACCCAGACAGGAAGACCACGTCAGTGACTCAACCCACTCAAGTGACGCACCCCTCCCAGGGACGGCATGGAAGAACACCAGTAAGCCAGTGACTCAGCCCCCGTAATAGGGGTAGAGGCAGAGAATCCCAGTGGAAAGAGGGGAAACCGGCCAGGCAGAGACAGCAAGGGCGGTTCGTTGCTCCAGCCTTTCCGTTCACCTTCACACCCCTGGGCCAGACTACACTTAATCATAGGACCTACTGAAGAGATGTGTCTTCGGTAAAGACTTAAAGGTTGAGACTGAGTCTGCGTCTCTCACATGGGTAGAGAGACTATTCCATAAAAAATGGAGCTCAATAGGAGAAAGCCCTGCCTCCAGCTGTTTGCTTAGAAATTCTAGGAACAATTAGGAGGCCCGCGTCTTGTGACCGTGGCGTACGTGTAGGTATGTACGGCAGGACCAAATCGGAAAGATAGGTAGGAGCAAGCCCATGTAATGCTTTGTAGGTTAGCAGTAAAACCTTGAAATCAGCCCTTGCCTTAACAGGAAGCCAGTGTAGGGAGGCTAGCACTGGAGTAATATGATCACATTTTTTGGTTCTAGTCAGGATTCTAGCAGCCGTATTTAGCACTAACTGAAGTTTATTTAGTGCTTTATCCGGGTAGCCGGAAAGTAGAGCATTGCAGTAGTCCAACCTAGAAGTAACAAAGGCATGGATACATTTTTCTGCGTCATTTTTGGACAGAAAGTTTCTGATTTTTGCAATGTTACGTAGATGGAAAAAAGCTGTCCTTGAAACAGTCTTGATATGTTCTTCAAAAGAGAGATCAGGGTCCAGAGTAATGCCGAGGTCCTTCACAGTTTTATTTGAGACGACTGTACAACCATCCAGATTAATTGTCAGATTCAATAGAAGATCTCTTTGTTTCTTGGGACCTAGAACAAGCATCTCTGTTTTGTCCGAGTTTAAGAGTAGAAAGTTTGCAGCCATCCACTTCCTTATGTCTGAGACACAGGCTTCTAGCGAGAGCAATTTTGGGGCTTCACCATGTTTCATTGAAATGTACAGCTGTGTGTCATCTGCATAGCAGTGAAATTTAACATTATGTTTTCGAATGACATCCCCAAGAGGTAAAATATATAGTGAAAACAATAGTGGTCCTAAAACGGAACCTTGAGGAACACCGAAATTTACAGTTGATTTGTCAGAGGACAAACCATTCACAGAGACAAACTGATATCTTTCCGACAGATAAGACCTAAACCAGGCCAGAACTTGTCCATGTAGACCAATTTGGGTTTCCAATCTCTCCAAAAGAATGTGGTGATCGATGGTATCAAAAGCAGCACTAAGATCTAGGAGCATGAGGACAGATGCAGAACCTCAGTCTGACGTCATTAAAAGGTCATTTACCACCTTCACAAGTGCAGTCTCAGTGCTATGATGGGGTCTAAAACCAGACTGAAGCGTTTCGTGTACATTGTTTGTCTTCAGGAAGGCAGTGAGTTGCTGCGCAACAGCTTTTTCTAAAGATTTTGAGAGGAATGGAAGATTCGATATAGGCCGATAGTTTATAATTTCTGGGTCAAGATTTGGCTTTTTCAAGAGAGACTTTATTACTGCCACTTTTAGTGAGTTTGGTACACATCCGGTGGATAGAGAGCCATTTATTATGTTCAACATAGGAGGGCCAAGCACAGAAAGCAGCTCTTTCAGTAGTTTAGTTGGAATAGGGTCCAGTATGCAGCTTGAAGGTTTAGAGGCCATGATTATTTTCATCATTGTGTCAAGAGATATAGTACTAAAACACTTTAGTGTCACCCTTGATCCTAGGTCCTGGCAGGGTTGTGCAGACTCAGGACAACGGAGCTTTGGAGGAATACGCAGATTTAAAGAGGAGTCCGTAATTTGCTTTCTAATGATCATGATCTTTTCCTCAAAGAAGTTCATGAATTCATCACTGCTGAAGTGAGAGCCATCCTCTCTTGGGGAATGCTGCTTTTTAGTTAACTTTGCGACAGTATCAAAAATAAATGTAGGATTGTTCTTATTTTCCTCAATTAAGTTGGAAAAATAGGATGATCGAGCAGCAGTGAGGGCTCTTCGATACTGCACGGTACTGTCTTTCCAAGCTAGTCGGAAGACTTCCAGTTTCCGTTCCAATTATCTGGAAGCTTGCTTCAGAGCTCGTGTATTTTCTGTATACCAGGGAGCTAGTTTCTTATGACAAATGTTTTTAGTTTTTAGGGGTGCAACTGCATCTAGGGTATTGCGCAAGGTTAAATTGAGTTCCTCGGTTAGGTGGTTAACTGAATTTTGTCCTCTGACTTCCTTGAGTAGGCAGAGGGAGTCTGGAAGGGCAACAAGGAATCTTTGGGTTGTCTGAGAATTTATAGCACGACTTTTAATGCTTCTTGGTTGGGGTCTGAGCAGATTATTTGTTGCGATTGCGAACGTAATAAAATGGTGGTCCGATAGTCCAGGATTATGAGGAAAAACATTAAGATCCACAACATTTATTCCATGGGACAAAACTAGGTCCAGAGTATGACTGTGGCAGTGAGTAGGTCCAGAGACATGTTGGACAAAACCCACTGAGTCGATGATGGCTCCGAAAGCCTTTTGGAGTGGGTCTGTGGACTTTTCCATGTGAATATTAAAGTCACCAAAAATTTGAATATTATCTGCGATGACTACAATGTCCGATAGGAATTCAGGGAACTCAGTGAGGAACGCTGCATATGGCCCAGGAGGCCTGTAAACAGTAGCTATAAAAAGTGATTGAGTAGGCTGCATAGATTTCATGACTAGAAGCTCAAAAGACGAAAACGTCGTTGTTGGTTTTTTTGGGGTAAATTTAAATTTGCTATCTTAAATGTTAGCAACACCTCCGCCTTTGCGGGATGCGTGGGGGATATGGTCACTAGTGTAACCAGGGGGTGAGGCCTCATTTAACACAGTAAATTCATCATGCTTAAGCCATATTTCAGTCAGGCCAATCACATCAAGATTATGATCAGTGATTAGTTCATTGACTATAACTGCCTTTGAAGTGAGGGATCTAACATTAAGTAGTCCTATTTTGAGATGTGAGGTATCACAATCTCTTTCAATAATGGCAGGGATGGAGGAGGTCTTTATACTAGTGAGATTGCTAAAGCGAACACAGCCATCTTTAATTTTGCCCAACCTAGATTGAGGCACAGACACGGTCTCAATGGGGATAGCTGAGCTGACTACACTGACTGTGCTAGTGGCAGACTCCACTAAGCTGGCAGGCTGGCTAACAGCCTGCTGCCTGGCCTGCACCCTATTTCATTGTGGAGCTAGAGGAGTTAGAGCCCTGTCTATGTTCGTAGATAAGATGAGAGCACCCCTCCAGCTAGGATGGAGTCCGTCACTCCTCAACAGGCCAGGCTTGGTCCTGTTTGTGGGTGAGTCCCAGAAAGAGGGCCAATTATCTACAAATTCTATATTTTGGGAGGGGCAGAAAACAGTTTTCAACCAGCGATTGAGTTGTGAGACTCTGCTGTAGAGCTCATCACTCCCCCTAACTGGGAGGGGGCCAGAGACAATCGATGCCGACACATCTTTCTAGCTGATTTACACGCTGAAGCTATGTTGCGCTTGGTGACCTCTGACTGTTTCATCCTAACATCGTTGGTGCCGACGTGGATAACAATATCTCTATACTCTCTACACTCGCCAGTTTTAGTTTTAGCCAGCACCGTCTTTAGATTAGCCT
Organism: Salmo salar; assembly: GCF_965601325.2. Taxonomy (NCBI): domain Eukaryota; kingdom Metazoa; phylum Chordata; class Actinopteri; order Salmoniformes; family Salmonidae; genus Salmo; species Salmo salar. The sequence continues at coordinate 6,064,100 of NC_138318.1, forward strand.
TAACGTCAGTAGCCCTGCCCCCTGGTAAACAGTGTATGATCGCTGGATGATTAGTTTTTAGTCTAATACTGCGGGTAATGGAGTCGCCAATGACTAGGGTTTTCAATTTGTCAGAGCTAATGGTGAGAGGCTTCGGCGTCTCAGACCCCACAACGGGAGGAGCAGAGACCAGAGAAGTTTTGGCCTCCGACTCCGACTCGCTTAATGGGGAGAACCGGTTGAAAGTTTATGTCGGCTGAATAAGCGACACCGGTTGAGCATTCCTACAGCGTTTCCCTCCAGAAGCCATGAGAAAGTTGTCCGGCTGCGGGGACTGTGCGAGGGGGTTTATACTAACGTTACTATCTGTACTGACTGGTGGCACAGACGCTGTTTCATCCTTTCCTACACTGAAATTGCCCTTGCCTAACGATTGCGTCTGAAGCTGGGCTTGCAGCACAGCTATCCTCGCAAAATCAAAAACCCACAAAATCAAACGGCAAAACCCCCTACATAAATATGATCTCCAATTAGAGACAACGAGAACCGGCTGCCTCTAATTGGAGATCATCCCAACAACCCCAACATAGAAATAGAAACCTAGAAAAACAACATAGAAACAGAAAACAAGAAACACCCCCTGTCACGCCCTGACCACTCTACTATAGAAAATGACATCTTACAAGGGTCAGGACGTGACAATAAGCTTGTTTTTATCCAATATTTGTAAATATTGTAAATGTAAACAAACACTGTATAGCCTCATAACATGGTTAAAACAATCATTTTGATATCATGGATGGTCAGTCCTTGCATCAATAGCTCTGTCTATTAATCTGACAGTGGTTACATTTCTCCAGGCCGATCCCTCAGTTTTTTACCAAAACAGAGGTGGGGCAAACATTTTGTTATTGTTTCATCTGTGGATTTGCTCTTTAAACAGCTGCATATTATCAAGATATCAAAGTGTCACCAACAAAAAGATAACCGCGGAACGGTTGAGCTAACATAGGCTAATGCGATTAGCATGAGGTTGTAGGTAACAAGAGAATTTCCCAGGACATAGACATATCTGATATTGGCAGAAAACTTAAATTGTTGTTAATCTAACTGCACTGTCCAATTTACAGTGAAATAATACCATGCTATTTTTTGAGGAGAGTGCACAGTTATGAACTTGAAAATGTATTAATAAACCAATTAAGCACATTTAAGCAGTCTTGATACAACATTTTGAACAGAAATGCAATGGTTCATTGGAGCAGTCAAAAACTTTGCACACACACTGCTGCCATCTAGTGGCCAAAATCTAAATTGTGCCTGGGCTGGAATAATACATTATGGGCTTTCTCTTGCATTTCAAAGATTGTACAAATCGAATGTGTTGTATTCTCCTACATTCATTTCATTTCACATTTCCACAAACTTCAAAGTGTTTCCTTTCAAATGGTTTCAAGAATATTCATATCGTTGCTTCAGGTCCTGAGCGACAGGCAGTTAGATTTGGGTATGTCATTTTAGGCGATAATTGAAAAAAAGGGGTGGATCCTTAAGAGTTTTTTTTAAGGGGAAAGTAATCTAAAAGTAACTGAATGTAATCAGACTACATTACTGAGTTTGGGTAATCAGTAATTGAATTTTTGGATTATAATTTTGGACAGGCAACTAGTAACTGTAACAGAGTGCATTTAGATTGTAACCTACCCAACCCTGGTCTCATATGCAGGGGAGCACACATTCTGAAATTGTATTTTTGTCCCCCCCAGTTTTATAATTGAAATGAGATACAAAACAAGGCAACGGTGTGCTTTTGGACCATGCGGACGCCTCCAATTGGTCGGGTAGGCTGTTTGGAGTGTTTATCCGACTTGATTTAGGACCGCATGGACACCACATAGCAGGTTGACAGGCTGTGTGAAGGCAAAGCTTCTGGAAGGCTGGCTGGACTAGCATGGGAGAGTTGAGCACAGTTCAGTGCGTACGTGTTGCGCTCTTTCACCTAGTTGTAAAAGGAAGCAGAAACGAAACTGGCTACTCTTTAGTTGACTGATGTAGCTGGCAAGGTAACTGTTGTTGAACTTAACAGAAAAAAAACGAAGCTAGTGTTTATTCCCAGTGCTGAGCTAGTATTGTAACTGACATGTAACGTTAATGTTTCATCCCCTCTCGACTGAGGTGAATGAATAAGCTACGCTAGTGAGTAGCTACCACACCCAGGTCCGCTCTAGCCTCTAGTTATCTGTCAGATAGCAATATGAGGTGGCTATTATTACTATCAAACAGCAGTTGTTTGTATGGAAAGGTTTTGTTTTGTCCCGTTTCAGAAGTAAATGAACTTGGAATGCTTTCGCCAGTTTTTTCACCGTTAGAGAGACAGCTGGCCAAAAGTTGGCTTACAGTAGCTATTATTTTTTGTCTCAAACTAGAACTGAATCAAATGATGAAACCATTGGCCAAAAGATTGAACATTAATATTCTGACGTTTTTTCAGTGCAATGTGAGTTGAATTAGTCAGTATGACAATGTAACGTTATTGATCTGTCAGTTTCCCTAGCTAATTCCCTACTTTTCACACTGACACAGTAATAAACATCTCTAACATTACAGGCTTCACTGTCATGGTGCACAGTAGAGGTCTGCGCAGGACCGATTTCTTCATCCCGCTCCCGCCTGTACCCTCTGGCTTTCTGTCCAACTCCCACCTGCTACCCTTCTCTCTGTTTTTTGTTTGCTTGGAAATGTTGATACTGGAGACTGTTATCATAAGAAATTGTGAAACCTAGCATTTTAAAGTGGCTAATAAATGCATTGCCATTACATGGAAGGTTGGATAATCTCCCACAATGTATGGAAGAAATGTCAAGTTATGTACAGTATTACTAGATTTGTTTTAAGATTAAGGGTATACTGTGCAACTTCTATAAGCTGTGGACGCCTTATACGGAATACTGTACGACAAAAGGAGTCTGTATTGAAAACATGCCCATGTCAGGGGAGATTCCTAGCTGCTGGGCTGCTCATTCCTGGCCCTGCTGTACTCTTATCACTCTGGCCTTGGCCTAACACACCTGAAACCAATAATGAATGTTGCACTAAGATCCTAAAGCTGAGTGGGGTGTGTTGGGTTGGGGTGATACAGGGCCGTGGACCCCTAGGGGCAGGACGGGGTGACCCAGCTATATTGTGTGCAAGGAAAAATATCTCTAATGTACTATTAGGCCTATGATATGAATTATATGGAGGGTGTACTGTTTCTGTGTGTTAATGTGTAGGTGTATGTGTTTTCATTCAACCTTTCCCTTGAGACATACAACAACAAAAAGATGGGAAGGAAGTTGTGTTGGGGAGAGAGTTGAGTTATTGACTAGACTAGTGGAGATCGGGCATGTAGGCAGCTCTGGTTGGCTGGGCGGTCTGGCTGAAATTTGATTTACAGGATGTCTTAAAGACAATCAAAAGTTGTCTTTGTACTTTATTTGTAAGAGTTGTTCATTTGTAAGACTATTGGTTAAAGATGCAACACAATAAAATTATTGAATTATCATGGATTTAGTAAATTTTTGCTTACTTTTTGTTCTAAATAGAGACGGCCAAAGGGCCATGGTTCATATTAGATAGTTTACAAATGCAGGAAATGTGCTTTAGATGCCCCGAAATATGTGAGAACCCCCAGAACCCCTGGCAAGTTATGTCCCCCTCTGCAAATAGCACTGCTAGGTGATTTAAAAAGTAAGAGTCTGAGCAAATGTTTTTGTTTTTAATTTGCAATATGTAGAAGATATGAGCATAGAAATGTTCAGAACTTTAGTGAAACATCTCAGCACAGTTGAAAAATATATGGCAAATAGAAATCAATGGTGGTCAGAGATAGATGGGAGGGGTTGACTGGTGCTGAAGGATCGGACTAAAAACAAAAAAAAAGATAACTATTGTAAAATAAACTGGAATTAGAAGCCAAAGTGTTGTTGTCCATTAGATTACTCCAATTAGAGGAGGGGTGGTAGGGTTAGGGGAAATAAAGGGAAAAGTATTTATATATATATATATATTTATATTCTATACTGGATTACATTTTTTTAAATCCGCATTAATTTACACACAATACACCATAATGACAAAGCGAAAATAGGTTGTCAAAAGTTTTTGCAAATGTATTAAAAATGAAAAACAGAAATACTTTATTTAGATAAATATTCTGAACCTTTGCTATGAGACTCGAAGTTGACCTCAAGTGCATCCTGTTTCCATTGATCATCCTTGAGATGTTTCTACTACTTGATGGGAGTCCACCTATGGTAAATTCAATTGATTGGACATGTTTGGAAATGCACACACCTGTCTATTAAGGGGCCACCGTTTTGATTTGATTTTATTTGATTTTATTTGGATCTCTTTTAGTTCCCATTTGGACAAATTTTCCAAGAGTCCTTAAACATTAAAATACAATTTATAATACTGTCACGTCCTGACCAGTATAAGGGTTATTTGTTATTGTAGTTTGGTCAGGACGTGGCAGAGGGTATTTGTTTTATGTGGTTCGGGGTGGTGTTTTTGTAGAAGGGTATTTGATTTATGTATTCCGGGGTTTTTGGGCACTGTTCCTTGTTAATGTATTTCTATGTTTAGTCTAGTTAGTTGTATTTCTATGTTTAGGTTAATGGGGGGTTGGACTCTCAATTGGAGGCAGGTGCTTTCTCGTTGCCTCTGATTGAGAGTCCTATATATGGGTATGTGTTTGGTTTAGTGTTTGTGGGAGATTGTTTCTTGTTTTGCGTGTGTGAGCCTTACAAGACTGTTTAGTTGATCGTTTGTTATTTTGGTGTTCTCCTTGAGTTAAAATAAACATCAAGATGAGCATCCACATTCCTGCTGCGTTTTGGTCCTCCATTCCAGACGATAACTGTGACAAATACGAACACATTTTCACATATAACACACTATTACAAACATACATAATATACAAACATAATGACCCAATAAATACTCAATCTAAAAAAATATTGATTCTTCATCTACTATAGTCCCACAACATTTCTATGTATTATATTTAAATCGTTTTAAAATAATGTTTAAATTTATATATTGAAAGGTTTCTGGTTTGCTCAGTTAATTTATTCAATTTCTTTATTGCTCTAAATTGAAATGTTCTTTTGCCTATTTCTCTTTTCTGTCTGGATAACGCATAGATGGTGGACAATCTATTCCTAGTATTTACGGAATGTCTGTCTCTTACCAACTGAATACCATTGTGAATAGAACTTGGCAGTTTTAAATGATGTATATTATGAAATAAAATAAGCATGTTTTTTTCAATTATCTTGTCGATTGATGACCAACCAAGAACATTGCGCATGACTGCAACAGAAGAACCATATCTCCACCTTAAAACAATTCTTGCTGCTTTGTTCTGTGCAATCTGCAGCCTCCTAACTTCACTTGATGATGCATTTCCCCAGACCACAGAACAATAGTTCATCTGACTCTCAATTAATGCTTGTGTTATTTGCTGAAGAATTTTTTTCTGGTAAATATTTAGCTATCCTTCTGATTATGCATGCTGTTTTTTTTTTACATAGATTAGTTATTTGAGACGACCATGATAAGCAGTTGTCTAGCTGCACTCCCAATAGTTTGGTTTCTGCCACTTCTTCAATTAGTACTCCTCCCATACTTAATTGTATCCCATGCTGTTTTGCCCTTTTCCTAGTGGAACAGACCAACATAACTTTGTTTTTTTGGTGTTTAAAACAAGTTTGTTTTGGCAAACCCACTCCCTGATATTCTCCAAATCTCCTTGTAAAGCTTGCTGTACCTGTTGAACCGATTGTCTTGCTGCATAAATTGTAGTATCATCTGCAAATATAGTAGCTATGGCATAGGGAAGGTCGTTGGTATATATTAAATAAAGAAGTGGCCCAAGGCAGCTGCCCTGCGGTATTCCACAGTTTAACACATGAGGGGAAGAAAATGAACCATTGATATAGGTGGACTGAACCATTGATATAGGTGGACCTATCAATTAGATATGACTGTACCCAATTCAATGCTACCTCCTTAAAACCATAATGCATTAATTTTGTCAAAATTATTTCATGATCCACTAAATCAAATGCTGCACTGAAATCTAAAAATAGTACACCCACAAACTTGCCATTATCCATAGCATTGAGCCACTGGTCAGTCATGTCAACCAATGGTAGTGGAATGGTTTTTGTGATAAGCATGCTGATTGGCTGTAATCAGATTATTATTTTCCATGTACTCCCATATTTGTCTACTCACAATACCCTCCAATATCTTACTGAGTGTAGGGAGTAGACTAATTGGTCGACTATTGGCAGGAGTAATGGGTTCTTTGCAGTCTTTCGGAATAGGACACAGTTTCGCATGCTTCCATACATTTGCAAACATCCCCTTTTCCAGTGACATTTTTTTTTTTAGGACCAATTAAATATGTGACCAATTAAATATGTATCTCAGTGGGACTGCAATCTGGGGAGCAGCACAGCGAAGCAAAAAATTGTCCATAAGACCATAACCTGTAGATTTACCATCAGGTAATGACTTCAATAGGTTTAACACCTCCTCCACTGACACTGTTTGCAGACTAAAAGAGCAGACGTTGTTGCTCATAATATGATCATCAATCCATTGGGCAATAGCTTGTTTGGAAGAATGTATGTTTACATTGTTGCTCAGTAAATTAATTTTCTTTGTAAAAAAATCGGCAAAATGATTGGCAATATCAACTGGTTTTGTTATTATTCTCCCGTCAACCTCCAGATTAGATGGGCACGATGAGATAGATGTACCAAGTAAGCCCTTAACTGTGTTCCATACCTTTTTAGAATCATTTTTACAATCAATAAAAACATTTGTAACTTTTTTTTCTTTCGATTCAATTTAACTGCATAATTACGTAATGTTCTATAATTCTGTTCATCAATTTCTAATTTTGACTTGGCTGCTAAGACTTTTGCCATATTTCTTTGAGAAAAAGCCTCACCCAGTTCATCATCAATCCATGGAGATGGACGAGCACCAACTGTACTCTTTCTTACTGGGGCATGATGGTCCATTACCTCAGTGAGCAAATCAATAAAACATTCTGTAGCGTGATTTAAATCATCCTCTAGATAAATCAGCTCCCAGGGTACAGCAGCCAAATCATTGAGAAATAGCTCATGATTAAATGTTTTAAAATTTCTCTTGACCACAATCCTAGGGGGTTTCTTTGGAACCTTGGTGTTCATGGTTATGGTAACAATATTATGGTCTGTCCAGCCCACTGGCATTGATCTGGCTTTTAAGCATTGCAATGGTATATAACAGAAAATCAGATCAATGCATGTGTCTGAACGATGACCCAACTTAATTGATGATCTAGTAGTATCATTAACCATTTGTTTCAAACCACAGTTCTTGGCATATCTCATCAATTTTGTTCTATTCGAATTATTGTGATCCTTCCAATTTATATTAAAATCACCCAAGATAAATACATCTCTGTTGCTATCTGTAGCCTGGTCAAACCCAGTACATAAGTCATCCAGATAGGACACCTTGGAGCTAGGACGTCTATACACACATCCTACCAATATGGGTGCCTGGTGAGGCAGATGTACTTGAGCCCATAGTGCCTCTATTTGACATACATTAAGGTCATCCCTCCTCTTAAAAGGTATATGATTCTGAATGTACAGTGCTACACCCCCACCATTCCTATTCCTGTCTCTTCTCAGTAGACTATATCCATGAATGTTAATCTGCCCATCATTTACAGATGCATCTAAATGCGTTTCGGTCAAAGCCAAAATATGAATATTATTTAACTTGACCAAGTTAAAAACCTAATGTATTTTGTTAGGAAGGCTACATACATTAACCTGAGCTATATGCAACCCTTTCCTTATCAAGTGAAGATCAATAGAGCATGTATTTGTTATAGTTGAAGTTGTCATGATACACTACAACACACAAAATCAAATTTGAACATTAAATTAAAATAGCCAGGGAGTTACTCTAGAGTCCCGATACAATTGCCCGCTGATATAAAGTTTATCCATCACCATGGCGAATCGTTGATTCAGGCAACGCTTTTCCTTCATGATGGGATATAGTTTTTTCCTCCTTTCATTGATCTCGGTGGGGAAGTGATCATTCATTCCAAAATCAGTGTTTCTGAGTTCTCTGCCCATGTTCTTCGTCATTTCCTTTTGCTTAAATTTGTCAAAACATGCAATAATAGCCCGTGGCCTATTTCCAGAGGCCTTACCTATTCTATGGACTCTGGAGAAAGTGACATTATGCACAACATCAGTGGGCAGTTTCAGTTGAGTTGACATAAAGTCTCGGACTGTGTCGTCACAGCCTCTGCTGTTGTCATTCTCCGGTATCCCTGAAAATATTAGATTGCCCCGCATTGATCGACACTGTACATCAAGCAAGGTTTCTTTAAGTTGTTTGTTCTCCCTTTGCACCAACTCCACCTTGCCATGAATAGAGTCTACAGTACCTTTCAGCTCCGTGTTCTCTTTCCTTAGATCATCAATCTGACATTGGCTGAATTCTAGACTAGCACATAATGCATTGATGTCCTCTCGTAATATATCCAAGATATCAAGTTTAGCAAGCCTTTCATTGATGGATTCATTGAAGCCTTTCATTGATGGATTGACAGTGGCCATTGCATGTCAGAGCACAAATCAAGCCATGAGGTCGAAGGAATGGTCCATAGAGCTCCGAGACAGGATTGTGTTGAGGCACAGATCTGGGGAAGGGTACAAAAACGTTTCTGTAGCATTGAAGGTCCCCAAGATCAGTGGCCTCCATCATTCTTAACTGGAAGAAGTTTGGAACCTCCAAGACTCTTGCTAGAGCTGGCCACCCAGACAACCTGAGCAATCGGGGAGAAGGGCCTTGGTCAGGGAGGTGACCACGAACCCGATGGTCACTCTGACAGAGCTCTAGAGTTCCTATACCAATTGGGCCTTTATGGTAGAGTGGCCAGACGGAAGCCACTCTTCACTAAAAGGCACATGACAGCCCTCTTGGAGTTTGCCAAAAGGCACCTAAAGACTCTCAGACAATGAGAAACAATATTCTTTGGTCTGATGAAACCAAGATTGAACTCTTTGGCATGAATGCCAAGTGTCACATCTGGAAGAAACCTGGCACCTTCCCTATGGTGAAGCATGGTGGTGGCAGCATTATGCTGTGGGGATGTTTCTCAGCAGCAGGGACTGGGAGACTAGACAGGATCAAGGGAAAATGAACGGAGCAAAGTACAGCGAGATCCTTGATGAAAACCTGCTCCAGAGCGCTCAGGACCTCAGACTGGGGCGAAGATTCACCTTCCAACAGCACAACAACCCTTAGCACACAGCCAAGACAACGCAAGAGTGGCTTTGGGACAAGTCTGAATGTCCTTGAGTGGCCCAGCCAGAGCCCGGACTGAACCCGATCGAACATCTCTGGAGAGACCTGAAAATAGCTGTGCAGCAATGCTTCCCATCCAACCTGACAGAGCTTGAGAGCATCTGTAGAGAAGAATGAGAGAAACTCCCCAAATACAGGTGAGGCAAGCTTGTCGCGTCATACCCAATAAGACGTGACACTGTAATCACTGCCAAACAAAGTACAGAGTAAAGGGTCTGAATACTTATGTAAATGTGATATTTCAGTTTTTATTTTTAATAAATTAGGCAAAATTTCTTAACCTGTTTTTGCTTTGTCATTTTGAGGTATTGTGTGTAGACTGATGACAGGAAAAATCGATGTAATACATTTTGGAATAAGGCTGTATCTTAACAAAATGTGGGAAAAAATCAAGGGGTCTGAATACTTTCCGAGGGCACTGTATATACAGTACCAGTGAAAAGTTTGGACACACCTACTCATTCAAGGGTTTTTCTTTATTTTTACTATTTTCAACATTGTAAAATAATAGTGAATACATCAAAACTATGAAAGAACACATGTAGAATCATGTAGTAACCAAAAAAGTGTTCAACAAATCAAAATATATTTTATATAAATCACAGACAGTGTCACCAGCAAAGCACCCCCACATTATAACACCTCCTCCATGCTTTACGGTGGGAAATACACATGCAGAGATCATCCCTTCACCCACACTGCGTCTCACAAAAACACGGCGGTTGGAACCAAAAATCAAACAACCAATTTCCACTGGTCTAATGTCCATTGCTCGTTTTTCTTGGCCCAAGCAAGTCTCTTCTTCTTATTGTTGTCCTTTAGTAGTGGTTTCTTTGCAGCAATTTGACCATGAAGGCCTGATTCACACAGTCTCCTCTGAACAGTTGATGTTGAGATGTGTCTGTTACTTGAACTCAATTTCTGAGGCTAATAACTCTAATGAACTTATCCTCTGCAGCAGAGGTAACTCTGGGTCTTCCATTCCTGTGGCGGTCCTCATGAGAGCCAGTTTCATCATAGCACTTGATGGTTTTTGCGACTGCACTTGGAGAAACTTTCAAAGTTATTGACATTTTCCGGATTGACTGACCTTCATGTCTTAAAGTAATGGACTGTCGTTTCTCTTTGCCTATTTGAGCCGTCCTTGCCATAATATGGACTTTTCCTTTACCAAATAGGGCTATCTTCTGTATACCCCCCTACCTTGTCACAACACAACTGATTGGTTCAAACGCATTAAGAAGGAAAGAAATTCCACAAATTAACTTTTAACAAGGCGCACCAGTTAATTTAAATGCATTCCAGGTGACTACTTCATGAAGCTGGTTGCGAGAATGCCAAGGGTGTGCAAAGCTGTCATCAAGGCAAAGAGTGGCTATATGAAAAATCACAAATATAAAACATATTTTGATTTTTTTTTTAAATTGGTAACTACATGATTCCATATGTGTTATTTCATAGTTTTGAGGTCTTCACTGTTATTCTACAATGTAGAAAATAGTAAAAATAAAGAAAAACCCTTGAATAAGTAGGTGTGTCCAAACTTTTGACTGGTAGCGTATATAGTTATGTCCCCCCCACTTCTGAAACTAAAGTTGCTCCTCTGCCTATGTGTTCATATAATACCAGGGGTCGAGGTGCAGCTGACTACACAAAAAAAATGAAAGTCTGCCAGTTGAGTATTGCTGCTTTAGGCTAATACTATGCTTTATGTGACTCTTGATAAAGATCGATATGGTATTAGCTATGAAATTAAGAGTACTTTGTCTTGAGAGCTACACTTGTACTACAGCTTTCTCAACGACAGTTATAGGCCTCCACTACAAAGAGTTACTGTAGTACAGCCTTCAGGCATAAGGCTGACTGTAGGGTGGATTTCACACATGATCGATCACAATAGAAATGAAAGTGAGAAGAGTGTGAAGAATGAGAGGGCTGTTTTTTGTCTTTCACTATCATAAATAAAACATAGCCTTGAACTACTTCTACCCGCGCACACAAACGCACGGACGCAAGCCTGTAGGACACATAAGAATGAACAAACACACACACATACAGTAGCTGGTAAGTCCTATGAGGGGCTATTGTGTCTCTAAATCAATAGCCCACTAGGGGGTTTGGTTCCATCTAATCAGGGTCATTTAAGACATTAATTAAATGAATTAGACTCATAAATAGAAAGCTAAAGTCATCCGATTAGCTAAGGACCAAAGGACAGGATATTACCAGTCAAATGGCAGGAATGATGAGGTACAAAATGAAACGTCCCACAGTAGTCTCTGCATTGGCCTGTGATTCATGTCTTGACCCCACTCAATCACTATGATGTCATTCTGATCTGAGTTTCAGTGGGGGGTTGGAGGAGCATTTGGGGACCCCAAGCAGGAAAACAAGGTGTGTGACAGAGAGACAGAAGAAGGAGGGGAGAGCGAGAGATGAGGAGGAAATAATAGAGGTAGTGAAGAGAAGGGATGCAAGAGAGAGAAAAGAGAGGTAGACATTGAGGAGGTTGATGAGGGTGCCTAAACATTAGGCACACATTGGTTGAATCAACGTTGTTTTCCACGTCATTTCAATGAAATTACGTCTGTGCTCTGTGGGTAGGCAGTAAAGGGCAAGATAAGGGGCCCCAAACAGTCTGGTCAGACCCCCGTATGATGCTTTCAACGCACCACCTGCAATACACAACACAAGTGTCATTTCACGAATAGAGTGCCTTTTCAGGTAGTATAATCTTGTAAAAAATTACGATGTATTTAACGTAATTTTAACCTTCTCTAATGAAGAGCACCTGTTCAAGTTCATAACAAACATGTTTATTATAATTATTATTATAATAAAAAATTATAATAAAGTGACAGGTTTGACCGTGACAGGTTTCATGTTAAATCAGCCATAACTCCCCTTGACACAGGGGGGATGGAAGCTGGTTTTGAGCAACAGGGAGGGGTAATTGAATGCAAGCTTAACAAAAAAAATGTACTTGTTAACAACTACCATAAAACTTCCATTAAAAGCCTGGGTGTTTATTTGCTTAAATCACTGAACAAAATTAGAGACAGGCTTATTAGAGACAGGCTTCTATTTGAACCAGGCATCTATTTCCTTATGCTTTCGCTCATTTGCATAGTTCATTGTTTAATTCCAGCATTCACTTCCAGCACTGTAATCAATTTAATCATTTCCTGGACTAATTTTTTATCATTTACGCTCTGTGTCATATTTCTTATGCCTCTATAAAAAAAAAAAATTCTTCACAGAATAATTATGCATTTGTCAGTTCTTACTTTCGCCACTCAACAGCGATCAGCCAATTAATGGGGGTCTGTATTCCCAAAGTTGTTGACTGTTTTTGTGCTTGCCATTTAGCTTGCAGTTTTACGCTGTTAGCAGCCAATGGCTAGCAGTTTCTTACTGGCAATAAAAACAGATGATTGCCATCTTTCTTTTGAGTCATTACTGAATTATTTAATGTAATTACTAAGGTCTACACCTGTTGTATGCGGCGCATGTGACTAATAAAATGTGATTTTTTTTAAAATTATTATTATTTTTAAACCTTGTAAACATTCATGGTAACCGTGTAACCAATTCATTTATAGACCTGCCGTTTATTTCAAACAGGCGTTTATTTGCTGAAATGTGTCCCGTTCCCTAGCTATTAAAAGGGCCGGGCGGCTATTGAAAAATTGGAATGGAAGGATTTGTCTTCCTGTCTCTCTTGTTATCAAACTCCCCCTCACAAATTATTAAGGGGGAGTTGAGAGGGAGGAGTTGAGAATGAAATAAACAAATGTGTTTTCTTCCGAACGCATCAAAGCGGAGGTTGGAGAGAGGACAGAGTGTTCAACCCACACCCAGTCTTCTCCTCAGGCATTAAGTGTGGCCCACTTATGCTCTTTCCATTTCTCCCTCCATCCCTCTGTCTCCCTGTCACCACACAGAACCAGCTAAAGCCAGAGCTAGAGCTAGCTGCCAAGGTCCCCACTCACTACACGCCTACTCACACTGTGGGTGCGTCCGTGCGTTCGTGCGTGCGGGCAGGGAAGTGGTTGTGAGAGCAAGAGATAGAAACTCACCAACAACCCAGTGACTGACATCAGACACATGCTTTTTAGTTGCCTGTCTTCGGATGATACACCAGACAGGTAATCAACAGACGGACACATATAGACATAGTCAATTACACACAAATCAAAACACATATGTGCAGGTATATCAAGGGGACTCAGGGGAGAAAATGTGCATCAGAAGCTCCTAACTAATGCTCCCTAAACTAATTAAAGTGCTCATGCAGAAAAATGTGTCTTCGATTGTTTGAAAACCAGGTCAAGAGATTTGTTGAATAGAAAATAAGTAAGCCCTATTAACGCTCCCTCCTTCCCGGTGACAACACACATTACCTGTCCCTGCCTGTCCCACTTAAAACATGTCGACTAACTCTAATGTGTTACATTGCTTGTCTTGTGTTCTGTTTCCGTGTTCGGTGTTTCTAAATCAACACACCACATACCCTGTCCATTATAAACTATGTTTTTGTTTCAAATAGCACCCACCCTATCCCCTATATAGTGCACTATTTTGACCAGAGCCCTTTTGGTCCCTTTCAGGCATTTATTTAGCCTACCTGTGCTAGGGTCGATGAGAAGCCCACCTACTCAAAGAGGTTTTAAATGGACCTGTGTGGAGCGGCCACTGATTGAAAGGTTGGGGGAAGTCATAATTAGGCCACTGTGAGGCTGGGGTCAGGCCTCATATAGTCCATCTTTTTCATCACAAGTAAGGCTGGACAGCCTTTTACTGTGACCAATTCAGACTCACTCTGGAAGAGAGAGTGGCAGATATGGAGAGAGAAAGAGAGGAGAAAAGCCAATTACATAGCTGTAGGTTCCCTGCTGTGCATCACTGTTTCCCTGGGGAGTTGAAAACAGACCAGGAGGGAACTGGTTGACTTTTTAGTGTGTCCATTGATTTGTCAAGGCACGGTCCATGTCATGAGTCTTCTCCAAGCATGGAGGAAGTGTGTTTTGATCAGCTAACGTGTCGAATGACAACACAGCCACTGTTTTATTGCTGTAGTAAAACTAGCAGTAGAGCTATTCCAAGTCATTTGTATAATGCCTGAATGAAATCAATTAAATGTTACAATTATTGATGGAGTTGTTTAATCACCTGGAGTGAGTTTATGCCAGGATTAAATCAGATCAGCAGTAACCCATGGTAACCGACAAACACATAGCTTACCATTGCTTTTGTTTGACGGTGTCGAAGTTGTAACTGCATTGAAGCTGTTAAATCTACAAGCGGCTCTTGGCGTTATACCTATCGCGTGTGTTTGGGCAAGCTTTCATAGTCGCGCTCACTGCACGCCTGCTTATACAGTACCTGTGTGTGTGTGTCTGCATGGTATTCAGACTAGTAGAATAATAAGTAGCTCTGTTTACTGTACCTGCCCCTGTCTATCCCAATCAAAACATGCTACATATCACTCTCCAGTCTGTATCTGCCTGTTGTCAGTCCATTGAACGATCCCTGATGTAAATCCAGATGCTAATTAGTCTCCATTATCCATAGCTGGGGGGGCATTAATAACGTTTTACTCCAGTGTTTTATAAGGAGCAGTGACAGAAGAGAGGGAGGGAGAAGAGGGAGAGAAGGTCAATATAGGGTTGGATGCTACACCAGTCCCAGCAGTCATCTGTCTGTACAGGATGGGGCTTTACAGGAGTGACTGACTGGGGGGTCATTGGTGCAGAAAACTGTGTATCCATGCGTGCAGCAATGGATAACAGGCAGGAAGAGGGACAACTTTTACACACCCTCACTCTTCCGGGGAACAAACACAGGCTCCAGGCACGGGCTGGTACGGTGGAGTAGCCGTATTACTCTCTTCCCCCATTTATGATTCTATTATGTGTTTATTCTCTGGCATTTGCAGACCTTTCACCAAGGACGTCTATCGACAGAGAGCGCAGTGCTGCAAGCAAAAATGAAGATGAAGCAGGATGGACTGTTTGTCCAAGGATCACACTTAAAGACCAAAGACTACCAGTCTGACTACCAGGCAACACCAACCTGCTACAGAGAGGACAGCACAGGGTGGGATAGAAAGAGATGGGGGATGGGAGAGTGTTTTCCTTTCTGGCAAAGATCCTCCTGGCCCAAGTCCAAGATATTTTATTTATGTTTTTGAAAACCTTGATCACTGTATTTTAATAGCAAGTCCTTACAATGAAAGGGTTGGATTAATCATTTCCAGCTTTTAAAGGGCCAATTGAATGAGCTGTAGTTTTCATATTTCACACTATTTTGTCTGACAATACTCTCAGCGTTTACCTACTGTTGAAGTCGGAAGTTTACATACACCTTAGCCAAATACATTTAAACTCAGTTTTTCACAATTCCTGACATTTAATCCTAGTAAAAATTCCCTGTCTTAGGTCAGTTAGGATCACCACTTTATTTTAAGAATGTGAAATGTCAGAATAATAGAAGAATGATTTATTTCAGCTTTTATTTCTTTCATCACATTCCCAGTGGGTCAGAAGTTTACATACTCAATTAGTATTTGGTAACATTGTCTTTAAATTGTTTAACTTGGGTCAAATGTTTCGGGTAGCCTTCCACAAGCTTCCCACAATAAGTTGGGTGAATTTTGGCCCATTCCTCCTGACAGAGCTGGTGTAACTGAGTCAGGTTTGTAGGCCTCCTTGCTCGAACACACTTTTTCAGTTCTGCCCACAAATTTTCTATAGAATGAGGTCAGGGCTTTGTGATGGCCACTCCAAAACCTTGACTTTGTTGTCCTTAAGCCATTTTGCCACAACTTTGGAAGTATGCTTGGGGTCATTGTCCATTTGGAAGACCCATTAGCGACCAAGCTTTAACTTCCTGACTGATGTCTTGAGATGTTGCTTCAATATATCCTCATGATGCCATCTATTTTGTGAAGTGCACCAGTCCCTCCTGCAGAAAAGCACCCCCACAACATGATGCTGCCACCCCTGTGCTTCACGGTTGGGATGGTGTTCTTCGGCTTGCAAGCCTCCACCTTTTTCCTCCAAACATAACGATGGTCATTATGGCCAAAAGGTTCTATTTTTGTTTCATCAGACCAGAGGACATTTCTTCAAAAAGTACCATCTTTGTCCCCATGTGCAGTTGAAAACTGTAGTCTGTCTTATTTTATAGCGGTTTTGGAGCAGTGGCTTCTTCCTTGCTGAGCAGCCTTTCAGGTTATGTTGATATAGGACTCATTTTACTGTGGATATAGATACCTTTGTACGTGTTTCCTCCAGCATCTTCACAAGGTCCTTTGCTGTTGTTCTGGGATTGATTTGCACTTTTCCACCAAAGTACGTTCATCTCTAGGAGAAAAAACGCATCTCCTTCCTGAGCAGTGTGACGGCTGCATGGTCCTATGGTGTTTATACTTGCGTACTATTGTTTGTACAGAGGAACGTGGTAGCTTCAGACATTTGGAAATTGCTCTCAATGATGAACCAGACTTGTGGAGGTCTACAATTTTTTTCTGAGGTCTTGGCTGATTTATTTTGATTTTCCCATGATGTCAAGCAAAGAAGCACTGAGTTTGAAGGTAGGCCTTGAAATACATCCACAGATACACCTCTAATTAACTCAAATTATGTCAATTAGCCTATCAGAAGCTTCTAAAGCCATGACATAATTTTCTGGAATTTTCCAAGCTGTTTAAGGCACAGTCAACTTAGCGTATGTAAACTTCTGACCCACTGGAATCTGTAAACAATTGTTGGAAAAATTACTTGAGTCGTGCACAAAGTAGATGTCCTAACCGACTTGCCAAAACTATAGTTTGTTAATAACAAGAAATTTGTGGAGACGTTGAAAAACAAGTTTTAATACTTCAACTATATATCGAGCGTATAGGTATTATCTCAGAAGCCAAAGAAAAGTATTTAATATAATAAAGTGGGTGGTTCGAGCACTGAATGTTGATTGGCTGAAAGCCGTGGTATGTCAGACAGTATACCACAGGTATGACGAAACATGCATTTTTACTGCTCTAATTATAATGGTAACCAGTTTGTAATAGCAAAAAGGCACCTTGGGGGTTTGTGGTATATTGCTAATATACCACAGCTAAGAGGTGTACCCAGGCACACCGTGCTGCGTCCTGCCTAAGAACAGCCCTTATTCATCGTATATTGGCCATACACCACACCCCCTCTTTCGGGCCTTATTGCTTAATCTTTTAGCTGGCTATGTTTGCAGATGTCACAATTACCATGCATCTTAATTAAATCTGATCCTCTAACTCTGATGTGTTCGGTGCTGCTGATCCATACACCACATACCCTCTCCATTATAAACTATGTTTGTGTTTCAAATAGCACCCACCCTATCCCCTATATAGTGCACTATTTTGACCAGAGCCCTTTTGGTCCCTTTCAGGCATTTATTTAGCCTACCTGTGCTAGGATCGATGAGAAGCCCACCTACTCAAAGAGGTTTTAAATGGACCTGTGTGGAGCGGCCACTGATTGAAAGGTTGGGGGAAGTCATATAATTAGGTCACTGTGAGGCTGGGGTCAGGCCTCATATAGTACATCTTTTTCATCACAAGTAAGGCTGGACAGCCTTTTACTGTGACCAATTCAGTCTCACTCTGGAAGAGAGAGTGGCAGATATGGAGAGAGAAAGAGAGGAGAAAAGCCAATTACATAGCTGTAGGTTCCCTGCTGTGCATCACTGTTTCCCTGGGGAGTTGAAAACAGACCAGGAGGGAACTGGTTGATTTTTTTGTGTGTCCATTGATTTGTCAAGGCACGGTCCATGTCATGAGTCTTCTCCAAGCATGGAGGAAGTGTGTTTTGATCAGCTAATGTGTCGAATGACAACACATCCACTCTTTTGTTGATGTAGTAAAACCAGCAGTAGAGCTATTCCAAGTGATTTGTATAATGCCTGAATGAAATCAATTAAATGTACAAATGATTGATGGAGTTGTTTAATCACCTGGAATGAGTTTAGGCCAGGTTCAAATCAGATCAGCAGTAACCCGTGGTAACCGACAAACATATAGCTTATCATTGCTTTTGTTTGGCGGTGTCAGAGGTGTTACTGCATTGAAGCTGTCAAATTCACAAGCGGCTCTGGCGTTATATCTATTGCGTGTGTGTGGGCCAGCTGCGAAGGTCCCCGCTCACTGTATGACTACTCATACAGTTCGTGTGTTTGTGTGTGTGTGTGTGTGTGCGTGTGTGTGTGTGTGTTCGTGTGCATGTGTTCGCGTGTGTGCGTGTGTGTGTGCGTGTGTGTATATGTGTTCGTGTGCGTGCGTGCGGGGGAAGCGTTTGTGCTCGGGTGTGTGTTAAGGCAAGAGATAGCAACTCAACAACAACCCAGTGACATAAATCAGACACATGCTTTTTAGCTGCCTGTCTTTGAATAACATACCAGACCGGACATTAAGAGCGGAACACACACAGTGCATTCGGAAAGTGTTCAGGCCCCTTGACTTTTTCCACATTTTGTTACATTACAGCCTTATTCTAAAATGTATTAAATTGTTTGTTTTTTCTACACACAATACCAAATAATAACAAATCAAAAACAGGTTTTTAGAAATGTTTGCATATGTATAATTTTTTTTAAAATATAGCATCAGACCCTTTACTCAGTACTTTGTTGAAGCACCTTTGGCAGCGATTACAGCCTTGAGTCTTCTTCGATATGATTCTACACCTGTATTTGGGGAGTTTCTCCCTTTCTTCTCTGCAGATCCTCTCAAGCTCTGTCAGGTTGGATGGGGAGCGTCGCTTCACAGCTATTTTCCGGTCTCTCTAGAGATGTTCGATCGGCTTCAAGTCAGGGCTCTGGCTGGGCCACTCAAGGACATTTAGAGACTTGTCCCGAAGCCACTCCTGCACTATCTTGGCTGTGTTTTGTGTCGTTGTCCTGTTGGAAGGTGAACCTTAGCCCCAGTCTGAGGTCCAAAGAGCTCTGGAGCAGGTTTTTTATCAAGGATCTCGCTGTACTTTGCTCTGTTGATCTTTCCTTCGATCCTGACTAGTCTCCCAGTCCCTGCCGCTGATAAACATCCCCGCAGCATGATGCTGCCACCACCATGCTTCACCATAGGAATGGTGCCAGGTTTCCTCCAGATGTGATGCTTGGCATTTAGGCCAAAGAGTTCAATCTTGGTTTCATCAGACCAGAGAATCATTCACAGATATTAGTGTTGTTAACTCATTTTCAGGTCTGATTAAAGCCATCCCGAATCTCACTCAATATTTGATTTCCTTCTTCCACCCACTCTTATTCAGGCTAGTAGAAAAAGATGTAACTCTGTTTACTGTACCTGCCCTTGTCTATCCCAATCAAAACATGCTACATATCACTCTCCGGTCTGTACCTACCTGTTGTCAGTCCATTGAATGATCCCTGATGTAAATCCAGATGCTAATTAGTCTCCATTATCCATAGCTGGGTGGGCATTAGTAACTTTTTACTCCAGTGTTTTATAAGGAGCAGTGACAGAAGAGAGGGAGGGAGAAGAGGGAGAGAAGGTCAATATAGTTTTGGCCGCTACACCTGTCCCAGCAGTCATCTGTCTGTACAGGATGGGGCTTTACGGGGAGTGACTGGGGGGTCAATGGTGCAGAACACTGTGTATCCATGCGTGCAGCAATGGATAACAGGCAGGAAGAGGGACAACTTTTACACACCCTCACTCTTCCGGGGAACAGACACAGGCTCCAGGCACGGGCTGGTACGGTGGAGTAGCCGTATTACTCTCTTCCCCCATTTATGATTCTATTATGTGTTTATTCTCTGGTATTTGCAGACCTTTCACCAAGGCCGTCTATCGACAGAGAGCGCAGTGTTGCAAGCAAAAATGAAGAAGAAGCAGGACAGACTCTCACTTACAGAATGACAACACATCCACTGTTTTGTTGCTGTAGTAAAACTAGCACTCGAGCTATTCCAAGTGACTTGCATAATGCCTGAATGAAATCAATTAAATGTACAAATTATTGATGGAGTTGTTTAATCTCCTGGAGTGAGTTTATGCCAGGATTAAATCAGATCAGCAGTAACCCGTGGTAACCGACAAACGCATAGCTTACCATTGCTTTTGTTTGGCGTTGTCGAAGGTGGAACTGCTTTGAAGCTGTTAAATCTACAAGCGGCTACTGGCATTATGCCAATTGCGTGTGTGTGGGCCAGCTGCGAATTTCCCCGCTCACTGGACGACTAGTCATGTGTTTGTGTGTGTGTGTGCGAGTTTGTGTGCGGGGGAGGTGTGTGTGTGTGTGTGTGTGTGTGTGTGTGTGTGTGTGTGTGTGTGTGTGTGTGTGTGTGTGTGTGTGTGTGTGTTTGTGCGTGCGGAGGAGCGTTGGTGCGTGGGTGTGTGAGAGTAAGAGATAGCAACTCATTAGCAACCCAGTGAAATAGAACAGACACATGCTTTTTAGCTGCCTGTCTTTGGATGACACACCACACAGGTCATCAACAGAGGGACACGTAGATATAATCAATTAACACCTACTGTCTCAAAATACACATGTGCAGGTATATCAAGGGGACTCAGTGGAGAAAATATGTATCAGAAACTCCCTAACTAATGCTCCCTAACTAATCATAGCCCTCATGCAGAAAAATGAGTCTTCAATTGTTAGAAAACCAGGAAGCCTCTTGGACCTAGACTTGGCACTATGGTACCACTTGCCGTGCGTTAGCAGAGAGAACAGTCTACGACTAGGGTGGCTGGAGTCTTTGACAATTTTTAGGGCTTTCCTCTGACACCGCCTGGTATAGAGGTCCTGGATGGCAGGAAGCTTGGCCCCAGTGATGTAATGGACTGTACGCACTACCCTCTGTAGCGTCTCTGTAGCAGTTACCATGCCAGGCAGTGATGCAACCGGTCAGGATGCTCTCGATGGTGCAGATCTAGAACCTTTTGAGGATCGGAGAACCAATGCCAAATCTTTTCAGTCTCCTGAGGGGGAAGACGTTTTGTCGTGCCCTCTTCGAGACTGTCTTGGTGTGCTTGGACCATGTTAGTTTGTTGGTGATGTGGACACCAAGGATCTTGAAGCTCTCAACCTTCTCCACCACAGCCCCGTCATTGAGAAAGGGGGCGTGCTCGGTCCTCCTTTTCCTGTAGTTCACAATCATCTCCTTTATCTTGATCACGTTGAGGGAGAGGTTGTTGTCCTGGCACCACACGGCCAGGTCTCTACAGGCTGTCTCGTCGTTGTCGCTGATCAGGCCTACCACTTTTGTGTCATCAAGAAACTTAATGATGGTGTTGGAGTCGTGCCTGGCTGTGCAGTCATGAGTGAACAGGGAGTACAAGAGGGGACTGAGCACACACCCCTGAGGGGTCCCTGTGTTGAGGATCAGCATGGTGGATGTGTTGTTACCTACCCTTACCACCTGGGGGCAGCCCATCAGGAAGTCCAGGATCCAGTTGCAGAGGGAGGTGTTTAGTCCCAGGGTCATTAGTTAATTGATGCGCTTTGAGGCCACTATGGTGTTGAACGCTGAGCTGTAGTCAATGAATAGTATTCTTACATAGGTGTTCCTTTTGTCCAGGTGGGAAAGGGCAGTGTGGAGTGCAATAGAGATTGCATCATCTGTGGATCTGTTAGGGCGGTATGCAAATTGGTGTGGGTCTAGGGTTTCTGGGATAATGGTGTTGAAGTGAGCCATGACCAGCCTTTCAAAGCACTTCATGGCTACAGACGTGAGTGCTTTGGGTCAGTAGTCATTTAGACAGGTTAACTTAGTGTTCTTGGGCACAGGGACTATGGTGGTCTGCTTAAAACATGTTGGCATTACAGACTCGGACAGGGAGAGGTTGAAAATGTCAGTGAAGACACTTGCCAGTTGGCCAGCGCATACTCGCAGAACACATCCTGGTAATCTGTCTGGCCCTGCGGCCTTGTGAATATTGACCTGTTTAAAGGTCTTACTCATATCTGCTGTGGAGAGCGTGATCAAACAGTCGTCTGGAAAAGCTGGTGCTCTCATGCATGTTTCAGTGTTATTTGCCTCAAAGTGAGCATAGAAGTAGTTTAGCTTGTCTGGTAGGCTCGTGTCACTGACAGCTCTCGGCTGTGCCTCTCTTTGTAGTCTGTAATGGTTTGCAAGCCCTGCCACATCCGACGAGCATCAGAGCCGATGTAGTATGATCCGATCGTGGTCATGTATTGACACTTTGCCTGTTTGATGGTTCATCGGAGGACATAGCGAGATTTCTTATAAGCTTCCGGGTTAGAGTCCCGCTCCTTCAAAGCGGCTGCTCTAGCCTTTAGCTCAGTGCGGATGTTGCCTGTAATCCATGGCTTCTGGTTGGGGAATGTACATATGGTCACTGTGGGGATGACGTCATTGATGCACTTATTGATGAAGCCAATGATTGATGTACTCCTCAATGCCATAGGAATAAACATATTCCAGTCTGTGCTAGCAAAACAGTCCTGTAGCTTAGCATCTGCTTGATCTGACCACTTTTTTATTGATCGAGTCACAGGTGCTTCCTGCTTTAATTTTTGCTTGTAAGCAGAAATAATAATAGAATTATGGTCAGATTTGCCAAATGGTGGGCGAGGGAGAGCTTTATACTAACACACAGAGATGCGTAAAGGTGTTCTAGAGTTTTTTTCCCCTCTGGTTCCACATTTATATGCTGATAGAAATTTGGTAAAACAGATTTAAGTTTCCCTGCATTAAAGTCCACGGCCACTAGGAGCTCCGCCTTTGGATGAGCATTTTCCTGTTTGCTTATGTCTGAATACAGCTCATTGAGTGCTGTCTTAGTGCCAGCATCGGTCTGTGGTGGTATGTAGACAGCTACAAAGTAGACAGCTACGAAAAATACAGATGAAAACTCTCTAGGTAGATAGACCACACTATCTTCCTTAGATATCGTGCACCAGCCGTTACTTACATATATGCATAGTCCGCCACTCCTTGTCTTACCAGACGGCGCTGTTCTATCCTGCCGATACTGCGTATAACCAGCCAGCTGTATGTTGATAATGTCGTCGTTCAGCCACGACTCCGTGAATCATAAGATATTACAGTTTTTAATGTCCCGTTGGTAGTTTAATCTTCCTCGTTGGTTGTCTATTTTATTTTCCAATGATTGCACGTTAGCTAGAAGAACGGAAGGCAGGGGGTATATTCGATCGCCTACGAATTCTCAGAAGGCAGCCAGAACTCCGTCCTCTTTTTCTCTGTTGTCTCTTCATGTAAATTACAGGGATTTGGGCCTATTCCCAGGAAAGCAGTATGTCTTTCACATCGAGCACGTCGGACTCGTTAAAGGGAAAAAAAAGTTTCTGCCAGCTCGTGGTGAGTAATCGTAGTTCTGATGCCCAGAAGTTATTTTCGGTCATAAGAGACGGTAGCAGCAACATTATGTACAAAATAAGTTTCAAAAATAAGGTACAACACAATCAGTTAGGAGCACGTAAAACATCAGCCATCTTCTCCTGCGCCGTTTCAGTTTTGTCTAAGATGACAGCAATCTGTAAGTCATTGAGAGAGGACATTAGTTCTGTATGTGAATGCCTGATTATCTCGAGAGAAAATTAAGGTGGAACAAGATGGTTGTGGACAGAATTGCAAAATCTCCACATGAGTTCTGGACGGCGTGAGAGAAATTATCTCGGAGAATGTAACGTCCGTTGTTGGAATGAGACCAAGGCGCAGCGTGGGTTGGGTTCATCATACTTTAATATAAACGGTGAACCAGCAAAAACCAAAACAAGAAGCAACACAACGAACGAACAGTTTCGCAGGCTACTCACAGCAATGCAAAAACAACTTCCCACAAAAGACAGGTGGAAAAAGGGCTACCTAAGTATGGCTCCCAATCAGAGACAACGATAGACAGCTGTCCTGATTGAGAACCATACCAGGCCAAAAACCAAAGAAATACAAAACATAGATAGGGAACATAGAATGCCCACCCCAACTCACGCCCTGACCAAACCAAAATAGAGACATAAAAAGGAACTCTAAGGTCAGGGCGTGACAGAAAAACTGAAGATGGACCATAGGTAGGGCTGTTAAGGTGACTGTATTATCGCCACACCGGCGGTCACAAGTCATGACGGCAGTCAAATTCCACGTGACCATTTAGTCATGGTAATTGCTGCTGAGGGTTAGTAGTAGCCTATCAAACTTGCTAACTGCCTGGTACTCAGCACTCTATTGTCCCGCTAATCACTCTGACATCAGTGCCAATGTATTCGAAAATCTGATCAAACACTTCATAAGAGCCCATGAGCTCATGGCAACATTTCTATAGGATATGCAATTGCGTGAGAAAACAGAGTGATGGCCTATATTAAAAGCAGGATCCCATCAGCTTTTATTACATAATAGTATGTAAGGGACGACCACCATTGGACTCTGGAACAGTGGAAACGCTTTCTCTGGAGTGAAGAATCACTCTTCACCATTTGGCAGTCCGACGGACAAATCTGGGTTTGGCGGTTACCAGGAGAACGCTACCTGACCAAATGCATAGTGACAACTGTTAAGTTTGATGGAGGAGGGATAATGGTCTGGGTCTGTTTTTCATGGTTTGGGCTAGGCCCCTTAGTTCCAGTGAAGGGAAATCTTAACTCTACAGCATACAATGACATTCTAGATGATTCTGGGCTTCCAACTTTGTGACAACAGTTTGGGGAAGGCTCTTTCCTGTTTCAACATGACAATGCCCCCGTGCACAAAGCGAGGTCCATACAGAAATGGTTTGTCGAGATTAGTGTGGAAGAACCTGACTGGCCTGCACAGAGCCCTGACAGCAACCCCATCAAACACTTTTGGGATGAATTGGAACGCCGACTACGAGCCAGGCCTTATCGCCCGACCTTACTATGCCCGAGCTCATGCTCTTGTGGTTGAATAGAAGCAAGTCTCCACAGCAATGTTCCAACATCTAGTGGAAAGCCTTCCCAGAAGAGCTTAGGCTGTTATAGCAGCAAAGGGGTAACAACTCCATATTAATACCCATGATTTTGGAATGAGATGTTAGACGAGCAGGTGTCCACACACCTTTGGATCACGTAGTGTATTATTATTTGAATAATAGTATGTAATTATGAAGTCTACTTGTTATTTAGTTCACTGGGTTACGAGTGCAATCAGGTAGTCACACACAAACAGTCACAGGCATACACACATTCTGCCCATCCACATCACTCCAGCCAAATGACATGGGTCCCGTGTGGCTCAGTTGGTAGAGCATGGTGTTTGCAACGCCAGGGTTGTGGGTTCGATTCCCATGGGGGACCAGTACGGAATAAAAAATGTATGAAACGTATGCATTCACTGCTGTAAGTCGCTCTGGATAAGAGCGTCTGCTAAATGACTAAACATGTTTAAAAAAACATGCCCAGTAGTGTTTCTTCTCCACGATGAGTATGGATATGCGTTCCTCCCTGACGTCTTGTTGAATAGGGAACGTTTGGCCAGAGACAGCCTACATGAATAATGTCATTGAATTCGATACTATGATTGATCAGAGAAGATCCAATTGCTGATTTAATTGTTTTGTACAACGCCCCTCATTTTGAAGTCAGCACAAATGACTTCTAGGATGGCAGTTTCAGACTGCATGTACAGTGCATTCGGAAAGTATTCAGACCCCTTGACTTTTTCCACATTTTGTTACATTACAGCCTTATTGTTAAATTGATTAACCTCTCTAGGGTAGGTGGCACCAAATCGTCCCACCTACGTAACAGCCAGTGTAATCCCGTGGCGCGTTATTCAAAAACCTCAAAAATGCAAAAACTTCAATTTTTCAAACATATGACTATTTTACACCATTTTAAAGACAAGACTCTCGTTAATCTAACCACACTGTCCGATTTCAAAAAGGCTTTACAACGAAAACAAAACATTAGATTATGTCAGCAGAGTACCCAGCCAGAAATAATCAGACACCCATTTTTCAAGCTAGCATATAATGTCACATAAACCCAAACCACAGCTAAATGCAGCACTAACCTTTGATGATCTTCATCAGATGACAACCCTAGGACATTATGTTATACAATACATGCATGTTTTGTTCAATCAAGTTCATATTTATATCAAAAACCAGCTTTTTACATTAGCATGTGACTAGCATGTGACTAGCATTCCCACCGAACACTGCCGGTGAATTTACTAAATTACTCAAGATAAACGTTCACAAAAAGCATAACAATTATTTTAAGAATTATAGATACAGAACTCCTCTATGCACTCGATGTGTCCGATTTTAAAATAGCTTTTCGGTGAAAGCACATTTTGCAATATTCTCAGTAGATAGCCCGGCATCACAGGGCTAGCTATTTAGACACCCAGCAAGTTTAGCACTCACCAAAGTCAGATTTACTATAAGAAAAATGTTATTACCTTTGCTGTCTTCGTCAGAATGCACTCCCAGGACTTCTACTTCAATAACAAATGTTGGTTTGGTTCAAAATAATCCATAGTTAAATCCAAACAGCGGCGTTTTGTTCGTGCGTTCAAGACACTATCCGAAAGGGTAAATAAGGGTGACGAGCATGGCGCAATTCGTGACAAATAAATTCTAAATATTCCATTACCGTACTTCGAAGCATGTCAACCGCTGTTTAAAATTTTTAGGCCATTTTTCTGATAAAAAAGCGATAATATTCCGACCGGGAATCTGCGTTTAGGTAAACAGACGAAAGAAAATAAAGCATGGGGTCGACTCGGGCACGCGCCTAAGCCCATAGTACTCTGATCGGCCACTTGCCAAAAGCAATAATGTGTTTCAGCCAGAGGCTGCCTCGATATCGTTCAGCTTTTTCCCGGGCTCTGAGAGCTTATGGGAGCCGTAGGAAGTGTCACGTTAGAGCAAAGATCCTCAGTCTTCAATAAAAAGAGCCAAGATGAAACACAACTTGTCAGACAGGCCACTTCCTGCATGGAATCTTCTCAGGTTTTGGCCTGCCATTTGAGTTCTGTTATACTCACAGACACCATTCAAACAGTTTTAGAAACTTTTGTGTGTTTTCTATCCAAAGCCAATAATTATATGCATATTCTAGTTACTGGGCAGGAGTAGTAACCAGATTAAATCGGGTACGTTTTTTATCCGGCCGTGTCAATACTGCCCCCTAGCCCTAACAGGTTAAAATGTTTTTTTCACCTCATCAAGCAACACATAAAACCCAATAATGACAAAGCAAAAACTGGGTATTTAGATTTTTTTTGCAACTGTATTACAAATAAAAAACAGAAAAATCATATTTACATAAGTATTCACACCCTTTACTCAGTAATTTGTTGAAGCACCTATGGCAGTGATTACAGCCTCAAGTCGGTTTAGGTATGACGCTACAAGCTTGGCACACTTGTATTGGGGAGTTTCTCCCATTCTTCTCTGCAGATCCTCTCAAGCTCTGTCAGGTTGGATGGGGAGTGTCGCTGTACAGCTATTTTCAGATCTCGCCAGAGATGTTTGATCGGGTTCAAGTCCAGGCCCTGGCTGGGCCACTCAAGGACATTCAGAGACTTGTCCCGAAGCCACTCCTGCGTTTTCTTGACTGTGTGCTTAGGGTCATTGTCCTGTTGAACGGTGAACCGTCGCCCCCAGTCTGAGGTCCAGAGCGCTCTGGAGCAGGTTTTCATCAAGGATCTCTCTGTACTTTGCTCTATTCATCTTTTCCTTGGACATGACTAGTCTCCCACTCCGTGCCACTGAAAAACATCCCCACAGCATGATGCTGCTACCACCATGCTTCACCGTAGGGATGGTGCCAGGTTTCCTCCAGACTTGACGCTTGGCATTCATGCCAAAGAGTTCAATCTGGGTTTCATCAGACCAGATAATCTTGTTTCTCATGGTCTGAGAGTCCTTTAGGTGCATTTTGGCAAACTCCAAAAGGGCTGTCATGTGCCTTTTATTGAGGAGTGGCTTCCATCTGGCCACTCTACCATAAAGGCCTGATTGGTGGAGTGCTGCAGAGATGGTTGTCCTTCTGGAAGGTTCTCCCATCTCCACAGAGGAACTCTGGAGCTTTGTCACAGTGACCATCAGGTTCTTGGTCCCCACCCACACCAAGGCCCTTCTCCCCAATTGCTCAGTTTGGCCGGGTAGCCAGCTCTAGGAAGAGTCTTGGTGTTTCCAAACTTTTTCCATTTAAGAATGATGGAGGCCACTGTGTTCTTGGGGACCTTCAACGCTGCAGAAATGTTTTGGTACCCTTCCCCAGATCTGTGCTCTACGGACAATTCCTTCTACCTCATGGCTTGGTTTTTGCTCTGACCTGCACTGTCAACTGTGGGACCTTATAAAGAAAGGTGTGTGACTTTCAAAACCATGTCAAATCAATTGAATGTACCACAGGTGGACTCCAATCAAGTTGTAGAAACATCTCAAGGATGATCAATGGAAATAGGATGCATCTGAGCTCAATTTTGAGTCTCATAGCAAAGGGTCTGAATACTTATGTGAATGTATGTTATTTAACCTTTATTTAACTAGGCAAGAACGAATTCTTATTTACAATGACGGCTTACCAAAAGGCAAAATACCTCCTGCGGGGATGGGGGCTGGAATTTTTTTATTTTCTTTAAATAACATAAAATATAAATATAGGACAAAACACATCACGACAAGAGAGACAACACTAAATAAATAGAGACCTAAGGCAACAACATAGCAAGGCAGCAACATATGACAACACAGCATGGTAGCAACACAACATGACAACAACATGGTACAAACATTATTGGGCATAGACAACAGCACAAAGGGCAAGAAGGTAGAGACAACAATACATCACACAAAGCAGCCACAACTGTCAGTAAGAGTGTCCACGATTGAGTCTTTGAATGATGAGATTGAGATAAAACTGTCTAGTTTCATTTTGTTGCGGCTCGTTCCAGTCGCTTGCTGCAGTGAACTGAAAATACGTTTCTGTGTTTTATTACATTTGCAAAAAAACTGCTTTTGCTTTGTCATTATGCGGTATTGTGTGTAGATTGATGAGAGAAAAAAAATATGAAATACATTTTAGAATAAGGTTGTAACGTAACGAAATGTGGATATAAGTCAAGGGGTCTGAATACTTTCCAAAGGCACTGTATGGAGCGATCGATGGAGCAGCAAAATTATCTGAATGAGGAGAAAAATAGGTTAGTATGTGAAAACGTACACTTCTTAATGTAAGGTTGCTAATCCGTTTACTGTTGAATGGGTTCATGCAGAGAAGGTAAGACAACTTACGCAGTCAGTTTTTTTTATGTTAAGCAGATTCCTTAAGGCTATTGCTGAGGGGAAAGGCCATGTATTGCATTGTGTCTTGTATACATGATCTGCACTCACCTCTTCCAGACATGGTCAAACACCTTAAGGTCATTGGTGAGGTAAACGTTAATGTATCTGGTAGTTTTTAATGTCTGGTTATACCTTCTCTGCAACCACCAACCCCTTCCAGTCAAACCCCAAACAATGACTGAAGGTATGCTAGTGTGTGTCTGGTTGTTTGTTGTGTCAACACACCTCCTGCTTCCAGCAGCTGGCCAGTGTTTATAGGGGTAACATGCACTCTGGACACCCCATGTTTTGCAGCTTGTGGGAACCATGTTTGTACAGAGCAACTTCCCAGTATGAGTGTTGTGTTCCCATCACTGTCTGTGTAGCAATTCTCCAGCATGACTACAGCTGCTGACGCACAAAGCTGTGTGTCCCCTGCCTACTTTTTTCTAATGTCAGTCCCACACATCTAGAGTCCTTGATAGTCCGGCTGTTTGAAGTCCTCTATTTGTTTTGTACATATGGTGTTCCACATTGTTCTCCTCCGTCGCCTCTGGACCAGTAATCAGTTACCTGTATCATTATCACCTTCTGTCACAGACCGTTATCTGACATTAAAATGGCCTGTCTGGCCATCCTTTTGATTTGTGTTTCGTGGTCTCGCTCTGTGCATTTATTTTCACAATCACAGGGAAAGTAGATGTATGTAATTTCTTCCTCTCATTGGTAGTGTAAAACGAGGGCGTGGGGGTGAAGGATGGACATGGCAGTAGAAAATTGGATGCTGTCTTTCATGTCTGGGCACTGTCTCCTTCCCTTGTTCCCTCCCGCAGTGTTAAAGAGAGGTTGGAGTGACCACATCTCTCTTTCAATGTTCTGTCTCATCCCTTTGTCTTTGCTCTGTAATAAAGGCCCTCTGTGTCCACCATTACCTAACTGGTTATGTTGTTTCTTAGAAATCCTTTGCCATGCTATCGGAAATGGCTATTTTGTTTTACTCTGATTGAATGTCTCTTCTGAATCTCTCTCTCTCACACACATACAAGATCACATTTATACAGTAGAAATAAAAACCATTTTCTGCATAGTTTTGTTCTAGTCTATTACATGAAATAAAAAGTATAATGCCTCATGATTAAAAGGTTCACTTTCATCTGATGTTTTTTTGGGGGCCCTGAGTTCCATTGCTACGTGCCTGTATTGCATTAGAGACCTGTGCACCAGAGAGACCCTGGATAGGTCATCAAGGGCAGGTCGTGGATACATTGGGTCACAGTGCCTCTGTGTTTCACCACCCACCAGGGGTTTTTCTGAGAGGCACGTTGCTTCTGCCCCCCCTCCAACTCAGAGGGGATTTAAGTAACATACCTCATCTCTTGTGGACTGACGCATGTAACATAGGATGGTATCGTAGCATCTATCAACAGACTGTGGGATGCGATGACTAACAAAGAACTTTGTTTCCGGTTTGAAGATTTGTTTTCGTCATTTATCAGTTGGACAAATCACGATTTCTCGTGTGTTTGCGTCTTTTCAATTTCGGAAAAAGGAAGAGACATTTTGACTAGGTTTGGCTGAGAGTTTCTGTTTAGAGGGGTGGAGACTTCGCTAGTCTCGTTAGTATCTTTTCTCATACGTCTCCCCCCAGAACCTAATCGAGCAGCTGATGCAATTATGGGAGATTTCAGTTCTAGGTTTCTGAGAAGACTGATTATTGGGTTCTTAACATGAGTACACAGTTTCCTTGAGCAGGTGCAGGTTGAAATAGTCATAGAGACACAGGTACATGCATGCACATATACACATACAGGAAAACATGTAAGCACATATGTACACGTGTACACCACACACACACACACACACACACACACACACACACACACACACACACACACACACACACACTATGCATTATGCAGCCATATCCACACACTAAATGCTGCAAAGTGTCATATTTCTTACTGACTGCTTCTATGGTTAATAAATCACACAAAGCACAATTGTATTTCACTGCAATGTGTTTGCCAAAGCACCTGTGCTGGTTGTAACATGAGTGCCCCTTTGTGGTAGGCCTTGTAAATACACAAATGTTCTCCGCTTCCATGAGAGGCTTCTTTTGACTGGTGCCTTGAATGAAGAACTATGCACAAATGCATTAATGGAGTGCACATTTCAAATAATTGAATTAAAGCTGAAAGGGATAGTCTCCCAAATTACAAAATCACATCTATAAGTAACTTCTTTGAGTGACACAATCAATTTGTATATACTTTTAGGATGAATTGGACATGAAGTGCAAAAATCTTAATGAAGGTACTATTGACTTGCATTGGATTTGTGCCACAAATGCTAAACAGTTAGCATTTGAAACAGTGGTCAGGAAAACAAAACCAAAGCATGGATTGTTGTCATACCTTGTCCATAGACTGCTTACAGGGTAAGGAAACCAATATGTAATTTTGTCATTTGGGTGAACTATTCCTTTAGCATAATTAATTGTATCAGTGTTAGCCTAATAGTAATCATCTGAGTGCACAATTGAATAACACTAGACTACGTTTTGTTACACTTGAGTGAAATTACTTTAGTGCAATGTCTGGAATGACAATTTAATTTCCACCTGGCTGAACGTGCATGGAGTTTTTAATTAAAAGCACTATCTGAAACAGATATATTGTAAAAGCGCAGATTGTGTAGGCCTACTGCTCTGACGCATTGGGAATGCCTGGTATGAAGAAGGCTAGGTTACTGCAGCCTATTTTGAGTCACATTATGTTCGATTCTGTTCTTTAGTTTTGATATTACTAAAATTGTCCAAGGTTCAACATCATTCCAAACAGAATAAATACTGGCCAAATGTCAGAAAGAGTGTAATTATTAACAAAGTAGGCCTAATATTGCAGAAAGCGAGCATTACACACAACACACTGAGTGTACAAAAAATTAAGAACAGCTCTTTCCATGACATAGACTGACCAGGTGAATCCAGATAAAAAACTATGCTCCCTTATGTCACTTGTTAAATCCTCTTCAATCAATGTATATGAAGGGGAGGAGACAGGTTAAAGAAGGATTTTTGAGACATGGATTGTGTATCTGTGCCATTCAGAGGGTGAACGGGCAAGACAAAAAATGTTAGTGCCTTTGAACGGGGTATGGTTTTAGGTGCCAGGCGCACTGATTTGCACAACAGCTGCAACCCTGCTGGGTTTTCATGCTCAACAGTTTCCCGTGTGTATCAAGAATGGTCCACCACCCAAAGGACATCCAGCCAACTTGACACAACTGGGAAGTATTGGAGTCAACATGGGCCAACATCCCTGTTGAATGCTTTCGACACCTAGTAGAGTCCATGTCCTGAAGAATTGAGACTGTTCCGAGGGCAAATGGCGGTGGGGAACTCAATATTATTGTTCTTCGTAATGTTTGGTATACTCAGTGTAGACTAGATAGTTAAATATGCCCAACTGTCTAAGTCGAGGTAATGCTTTGTTTAATGCTTATCTGCTCAATGCTTTCTTCTTATGTGCAAGCTACAATGCTTATCTGTCCCAGTCCCCAAAGGTAGTTGGTCACGCAGTTCTCATAGTCTCGTATTCCCTGGAACTGACAGACGCATCAGCAGGCACCTGTTACCCTTTCCCTTCTACTCTCAATAGAGCATTGAGTACCGTGACGTCGGAAGAGGGGAGGGCTCTGCTTTCTGCTTAAATAGCTGGCGGTCCCCGTAGTTCAGACAGACTGAACAGAGCGCACTGAGAACTTGAAACGATCGCCAACTGTTGAATCCAACTTTGGCTGAAAATAAAAGAAACGACGAGTGAGCACATATTGGAACCACTCTACGCACTCTTACTTTACAATTATGATCAAGAAAATGTCGCCTTCAGAGAACGACTTTGATATACCGGCGAAGAACTGTTGTAGGATGGTGATTTTGGGGTCCACCAAGGTGGGCAAAACAGCCATCGTGTCTCAGTTTCTGAACGGGAGATTCGATGAGCAGTATACGCCGACCATAGAGGACTTTCACAGGAAAATGTACTGCATTAAGGGAGATGTATACCAACTGGACATATTGGATACCTCAGGCAACCACCCATTCCCTGCCATGAGGAGACTATCCATACTGACAGGTAAATATCTTATTCCATCTCTGGTTATTGCAACTCAAATAGTGTGCATGTTCAATAACGCTATTTGTGCGTCTTTGTAGTTATTACTCGTTGAAATACTGTAGCATATGTCACTGTGTTTCATAGAAGCTCTGATACTAAATCCCTTCTTTCTCTTGTTTCCATTCAGGTGATGTCTTTATCCTGGTCTTCAGCTTAGACAACAGAGACTCCTTCCAGGAGGTTCAGAGGCTCAAGCGACAGATAATTGAGACCAAGTCTTGCCTAAAAAACAAGACCAAGGAGAACGTTGACGTGCCTCTGGTTATCTGCGGCAACAAGGGCGACCGGGAGTTTTACCGGGAGGTGCAGAGTGAAGAGATTGAGCAGTTGGTGGCTGGAGATGAGCAGTGCGCATACTTTGAGATATCAGCCAAGCGCAACACCAACGTGGACCAAATGTTCCAGACCCTATTCACCATGGCCAAGCTACCCAATGAGATGAGCCCGGACCTCCACCGTAAGGTCTCGGTGCAGTACTGCGACATGCTTCGCACTAAGTCACTGAAAAATAAGAACAAGAAAAACGATGGAGACGCGTATGGCATCGTGGCACCATTCGCCCGGCGCCCGAGCGTCCACAGTGACTTGATGTACATAAAGGAGAAGGCAATCGGTGGCGGGCAGGGAAAGGATAAAGAGAGATGTATTATCAGCTAAGACTGTGAGATTAATCTTATGGAAGATATTGTAACCTAAAAGGATATGCTTCATTTGTGATGCACCTGACAGACGGGGTTTGGGCGCGCAAGGCTGCCCATGCCGCTTCCGTTGCCCTTAGTGGGGACACTTGAGAAACAGCGATGCCGAAAGCCTATGAGCTCCAGGCGCAATGACACTGTCTAGATTCAACCTCTCCACAAACGTGGAAGCGCATGTTACATGTCCGCGAGACATTTAAGAATGTTAGCTACTTTGTTCTGTTAGACCAGAGCCTTATGTGATGTGGCTTAAAATATTGTGAAATTATTCACAACAAATCTGTAAAATGTGTTGTTTAGACATCTTAACAGACAGGCGAGAAAACAGACTCCTGGCGTGGAGTACAATGTGAAGAATGTTGTTTACATTTTGTTATACATTTTATAACAGATAATTAAACTTAAATGTTGCAATCTGAACAATTTTATATTGTGAATGTATATTTATTATTGTACGTCGACGTCAACTTTTGCAAGTAAAGAAAAAAAAGAACTGGAAAAAAATAAATACAAAAATCTGAATCTTCTGTTTCTTTATGCTTTTCTTCTCACAAGTGTTTTGAAATGGCCCACTCTATTCACTCATCACTCCCTGCACCTAGTAGGCCTAGATACTTTATCTAGGGGAACTACCTAGGCTAAACACCAAAGCATGAATTAATGAAATAAGCTGCAATGAGCAGTCTAGCATTCAAGACAGTTGAGAGCCAAATGATCCCACACCACAAGTTTACAGATTGAGAAAGAATTTAGCCTACTTGGATGTGGGAACATAATTAAAGGGCCATGCACTTTCTCAGCTTTTCACCTTTTGCACTATTGGCTTATTATAGACCTAACCAATCCACTGGTCACACACTGGTTGAATCAACGTTGTTTCCACGTAGTTTCAATGAAATTACATTAAACCAACATGGAATATATGTTGAATTGATGTCTGTGCCCAGTGGGAAAGTATACTGGACAAAAATATAAACGGAACCTGCAACATTTTCAAAGATTTTACTGAGTTACAGTTCTGAGGGCAAAGGGGGGTGCAAAATTCAAAGATTACACTCCTTAGGGACAAACACAAACATGTGAAATGCCATACAATAAAGCATGATAAGAAAGTATATCCTAAGCCTACATGCTTCTGCCCACACCATGACACAGAAAATATAACAGTTGGTACATGTAATGTCCTACAAGAGAGCATCAACAGAAAGAACAAGTCTTTCCTACCAGACTAAAGCACATACTGTAGTCCTGTTCTAAACCTTCATCCAACCAGAAACATCTCAACACATAAAATTCAGCCCCGTCCTGTGGATGGGAGAGTGGGGTATGTTGAAATATAGTATTCTTTTTAACAAAGATTTCTACACCTTCCCTGTGGCTCAGTTGGTAGAGCATGGTGTTTGCAACGCCAGGGTTGAGGGTTTGATTCCCACGGGGGGGGCCAGTACAAAAATAAAATTAAAAATGCATGAAATTAAATGTATGTATTCACTACTGTAAGTCGCTCTGGATAAGAGCGTCTGCTAAATAACTGTAATGTACATATTGTATCTTTTAGGATGTTGTGCATCCCTGGAAATAATCAGAATTCATAGCTTGTCCAAAAAAAGTGGTCTCATGGCACAATTTACCCCGGGTATGGGGTAAACTGAGCCGCGGAACAGGGTAAGTTAAGCCGCCTGCAAATTCTGTACTGAATGAAATATTACTACTACCTTTTTAAAACCATGTCTATCTTTACTTCCCAAACACAATTCAACACAATTACAATCACTTTTTTGTCTTTGAATAATTTTAAGCATTTTTTAACATAGGCTTAACACTTTGTACTTTTTAAAACACTTTTAACATAGGTCAGGCCTTGTTGTTACCTCATATCCCAGTGATGCCTTGGGGCGGCAGGTAGCCTAGTGGTTAGAGCATTGGACTAGTAACCGAAAGGTTGCAAGATCAAATACCTGAGCTAACAAGGCAAAAATCTGTTGTTCTGCCCCAGAACAAGGCAGACAACCCACTGTTCCTAGGCTGTCATTGAAAATAAGAATTTGTTCTTAACTGACTTGCCTAGTTAAATAAAGGTAAAATAAATTACACCTGGGAAGAAAACACTTAAAACTTGCCATTGTCTCAACTTACCCCAAGGTAAACATTTTAACTATATTAGCCCACACAGCTACAAGGATATACCTTCATGCTGGGTTTAAGACCTCATATTGAAGGTTAGAGACCCCAACTGATGTATCAAACAATCTTAAAACCATCTCCTTTGGTTTAGATACAAGCATCATGAAACCGCTAACATAATACATTAATTTGACTTGGCAAAAATATATTTTTTTCTGACTTAACTTTCTTACCACTTTTTTCATGTGGTTTCTTCCTTGACACTCCATGAAATGATGACCTCTTCCTAAATATTTGGTCAAATGATAGGGTGACTCAACTTACCCCTTTAGCTCAGCTTGTCCTGTAAATTCATATACAAGAAAAGTGACATGCATGTCTTGATTACACCTATCCTGCAAAGACTGAGACATGATCTTCTACAAGCGTTCCAATATAAATAATTCCCCTGCCTTCTGTAACATTGTTCTTCCCTTTGGTTTAATGGCTGAAACGTGTAATTACAATGCTAATTAATATGGAGTTCTCTCTTGGCAGATGACTGCTTTGTGTTGGTACTTCAATAGCCTAGGCCTTTCCAGGAATTTGCTTTGCTATGTCTACCAATCATTGTTATGACCGAATACTTCAGATACCATCCACATAACTGAGAATAACAAAAAAAAAAGCCCAATGAAATGTGTTTATTTCTACAATACAACAATAAAATCAGCTAAATATACACTATTTAACACT
Organism: Salmo salar; assembly: GCF_965601325.2. Classification (NCBI taxonomy): domain Eukaryota; kingdom Metazoa; phylum Chordata; class Actinopteri; order Salmoniformes; family Salmonidae; genus Salmo; species Salmo salar. The sequence goes on from NC_138318.1 coordinate 6,101,536, forward strand.
TCTTATTGATAATTATTATGTTCTACAATTGCCCTATATCAAACAGTCAGTACCTACCTACATTGAAAGAAGCCAAGCTATGAATTCACTGAATGATGAACACATTTGGCATAAAAAGGTCAGTCTTTGTAGCCTGGTTAAACCAAACTGAATGCTGCACTCACCATTATTTAACTTGAAGTGAAACAACAGTGAAACCTAGCTAAATTTGTTTGGATGCCAAACTTAGTCTTTTCTGTCCATGCCCTGATAATCCATTCACCATAATGTTGTCCCCATCCCTCTATGATTTGGGAGAGTCAAACACACAGAGGCCCTTGTATTTTTGTAGGAGCTGTGTCTTGGTGTCCACCTTCTCTCTCATGGTCTTCAGCTGCTCCTGCTGCTCCCCAGGACTGGACTCTATCTCAGGCATGGCTAGGATCTTCTCCCTGGTCTCTTGAATCTTAGTCTTTAGCTTGGTCAGCTCTTGGTTCACATCCATACTGTCTTTATCCATGCTGTTAGAAAGGGAGAAAATATTTCAACAAGACTTTAGGCTTACATAGCGGTTTCTTATGAAGTACAGTTTGTTGATGCCGCTGATCCCAGCCTTAGCAAGCAGCACGTAACGCCCTGGACCAAAGCTACTTAGCTATAGATGTAGTCATAATAATGCCGTGTGAAAGTGCATACTAAAGTAACAAGGCACATGAGGCCTTGACAGCTACACCTATGCTCTGACTGCATCTATTATGTGCTAAGCTATACCTAACACTTCAAAGCCACAATCAAAACAAACTATCGCTAGTAAGCTAGCCGGGTAGCGTTACCATGGTTCTAGCTAACTAAATAACGTTATCTTACAAACGTTGGCCTCACACGAGAGGAGTACACATAACGAAAAGCTTTATGTGAAGGGTATGGGAACATGCACAATAAAAAAAGCAGCGGAATTGATTTACCATTTTATAATATCAAGAATAAAAGGAAGCCAGGAGCAATCTTCATTTGTTGCCTCTACCTCCATTGCGTCTGCTAGAATAACTGATACGTCATCAACAAGCGCTGGTACATGAGTCCGTTCCCCCACTCCCTACCACGTACTTTATGCCGACAGTGAAACACACGCAAAATGGTATGCAGCATTATCTGGATATGTGTGCAACAAAAGTTCAACCTTCACCCTCTGCTACCATTTCTACCAAGCCGTCTAAGCATGCAATTTGATGCATACGTTCAATAAATCCAACACAGTACGCACTGCAGCTGCCTCTGCAACGCAAGGCTGCAAGACAAACGCAGCTCTACTGGAATTGAATGTACTTCTGGTATACCAAAACCTATTGTGCTTGGATCACACCGATAGTACATTGATTTACAGTTGCAATGTGTTCTGTGTGGTGCAGATTGGATTTATCACCCTATCAAATCAAATTGTATTTGTCACATGCGCCAAATACAACAGGTGTAGTAGACCTTAGAGTGAAATGCTTACTTACAAGCCCATAACCAACAATGCAGTTTTAAGAAAAATAAGTGTTAAGTAAATAAATAAGCAGACGGCTTTGCAGAAATGGTAGCAGAAGGTGTATGTAGTTGCACAAAAATCCACAAAAATGCTGCATACCATTTTGCGCAACAAAAGTTCAACATACACCTTCTGCTACCATTTCTGCAAAGCCGTCTGCCTATTTTTTACTTAACACTTATTTTTCTTAAAACGGCATTGTTGGTTAAGGGCTTGTAAGTAAGCATTTCACTGTAAGGTCTACTGCAGCTGTGGTATTTGGCGCATGTGACAAATACAATTTGATTTGATAGGGTGATAAATCCAATCTATGCACCACACAGAACACACAGCAACTGTAAATCAATGTTGCAAGGCAAACACAGCTTTCCATTGGAAATTAATGTACTTATTGTTGGCATGTGGACTAATATGTTGTTGAGTTGTGTTCTTACACTGGTACAGTCATGCCCTATGAGAGATGTATGACTGCGCATGTGCGAAAATAAATAAAGTGCATTTTCCCCTGTTCTGGTTAAAACACCAATGATGAACATGTGTGTTTATTCCTCCGTTAAGTAAACCGGTATTCCTGTCCTGAAGATGTCAGCACCAACAGGTTATGGGCCCAGGAGGGAACATGGAAGCCGATGGAATAGATTATATTTCGACGGAGATGAAAAAAACTACGAGTTATGGGAGACAAAGTTTTTGGGGCACTTGCGTTTGCTTGGGCTAAAGGCCGCCATATTGAGCGTGGATGAAGATGAAGAAGACGGAGAGAAAAATGAAGAAGCCTACGCCGAATTGATACAGGTTTTGGATGATAAAAGTCTTTCCCTGATAATGAGAGAAGCAGCAGATGATGGGAGAAAAGCGTTGAAGATATTGAGGACATTATACAGGTAAAGGGAAGCCACGTGTGATTAGCCTCTACACTGAACTAACTTCTCTTCAGAAAGCCGCTGACGAAAGTGTTACGGACTATATCATTCGTGCTGAGACGGCTATTACAGCACTGAGAAATGCTGAAGAGACTTTAAGTGATGGGCTGTTGATTGCAATGATTCTGAAAGGTTTGCCGAATCATTTAAGCCGTTTGCCATCCACATAACGCAGAGTGACAAGCCGACAACTTTTGGCAAGTTCAAAACCAAGTTGAGGAGCTATGAAAGCACCGAGAAGTTTAGCGCCATTTCCACTGACGACAACGTGATGAAGGCAAGTAACATTAAAGTTAGCTGGCCAAGAGGGAGAGATAAAGGGACCGAGATAACCTGCTTCAACTGTGGCCAGAAAGGGCACAAGGCCCGGGAATGTACCGTTACTGGAGAGCGCAAAGAACGGAGACAGTGGTGTAGTTTTTGCAAGAGCTCCACTCATACTGACGCAAATTGCAGACGAAAAAGAAGAGACAATGTGAAACAAGCAACAGATGCTGAAAGCCACACATTTGCATTCAGAATAAGTGACTGTCAGGTTAGTGGACTGAAACAGAAAGGGCTGATGGTTGATACGGGAGCAACGTCACATATAGTCACGGACATCGGGAAGTTTAAGGAGTTTGACGAGACTTTCAAACCGGAAAAACATTCCGTGGAGCTGGCTGACGGAACAAGAACGAATGGTGTCGCGGAGATGAGAGGTGCAGCGGAGGTTTACCTGAGAAACAACACGGGTCGTCGGGTAAAAACAACGCTGACGAAGGCGCTGTACGTGCCGTCGTTTCCACAGGACATTTTCTCTGTTAAAGCAGCGACAGCCAACAGAGCTTCAGTCAACTTTCGACAGGGGTGTAACAAGCTCATCCACAAGAACGGTACCACTTTTGACATCGAGGAGTACGATAGACTTTACTATCTTAACACTGTAGGTGATGAAAATGATGATGGGTGTCATGGGTGCTATGATATTCACACATGGCACAAAATTCTTGGCCACTGTAATTTTGAGGATGTGTCAAAGTTAGAAAATGTGACAGAGGGAATGAAAATCACAGGTAAGATTGACAAATCTACCCTCAACTGTGAAATCTGCACTCAGGGAAAATTTGTTCAGAGCAGAAACAGAGAGCCTGATGAAAAGGCAAAAGCGGCTCTTGAGCTTGTGCACACTGATTTGGCTGGCCCTATTGAGCCAGAGGCGAAAGATGGGTTCAGATATACTCTAGCATTTACGGATGATTAATCAGGGGCAGTTTTTGTGTATTTCCTAAAAGCAAAGAGTGATACTGTAAAAGCTACTGAGAAGTTTATTGCTGATGTGGCCCCTTATGGGAAAATAAAGTGTGTCAGGTCAGATAATGGCACAGAATTCACAGCCAAAGAGTTCCAGTCACTGCTCAGTAAGAACGCCATAAGACATGAAACTTCAGCCCCTTACTCATTCGCAATAGGTGTTACAATAAGCGTGTAGGACAGACTCCACACTACATGTTTACTGGGAGAAAGCCTGATCTTTCAAAGATGAAAGAATTTGGATCTGTTTGCTATGCATATAGACAGAACAAGAAAAAGTTACACTCAAGATGTGAAAAGGGTACTTTTGTCGGGTATGATAAAAATAGTCCAGCATACCTAGTCTACTACCCAGACACTGGGAAAGGTCTTAAAAACAGATTAGTCAAGTGTGTTACAAAAGGTGTAGTCGAACACCAAACTCAGACAGATTTGGAAAACAGTGATGATCTTCATGGGGAGAGATTTGAAAACCCCATGCCGAAAGCCAAGATGGAAGATCAAAACTCAGAAGAGACACAAGATGTGCAAATTGAGACTTCAGATGGTCAGAGTCCACGCTATCCAGACAGAGCGAGGAAGAAACCCCAGTACTTAAAAGACTATGAGTGTAAAGTGAAATGTGATGACCAGATACCACCTAGTGTTGACTACTGCTACAGAGTAATGTGCAATGCACCACAAACCTTCAAAGAAGCAATGATTTCACCAAAATCAGAGATTTGGGCTACTGCTATGAAGGAGGAGATGGATTCCCTTAGGGAAAATGATACATTCACATTAACCACACTGCCAGAGGGTAAAAATGCAGTGGGGGGCAGGTGGGTCTATGCGGTCAAAAACAATTCAGATGAGACTGAGACATACAAGGCAAGATATGTTGCAAAGGGGTATAGTCAAGTGGCAGGAATAGACTATAAGGAGACTTTTTCTCCAACTGCAAATATGACATCAATACGCTGTTTGATGCAGCTAGCAGCTCAGTATGACTTAGAGTTACATCAGATGGATGTCAAAACAGCATATCTACATGCTCCTATTGACTGTGAAGTGTACATGGAGCAACCAGAGGGTTTTGAAGTCAGGTCAGATACAGGTGAGCAACTAGTCTGCAAACAGAACAAGTCACTGTACGGCCTGAAACAGTCAGGAAGGAACTGGAACAAAATGTTGCATGATCACCTTAGTGAAAATGGTTTTACACAGAACCCAGCTGATCACTGTGTTTATAACAAACAAACTGCAACAGAAAGGATCATTTTGATAATTTGGGTCGATGATCTAATTATCGCTGCTAGTGATAGTGACTCACTCACAAGTGTAAAAGAAATGTTAAGTGAAAAATTTAAGATGAAAGATCTTGGGAGGCTTGGACATTTCCTAGGCATTGATTTTACACAAAGTGAAGGGAAAATAACGATGAACCAAACAAGGTACATAACCAAGATACTGGAAAGGTTTGGTATGTCAGACTGTAAAACAAGGTCAACACCATGTGAACAAAAACTAAACTTTGATGGTGATGGTGAACTTATTGATTCAAAAAGGTATCGTGAAGTGATAGGCAGCTTGATATATGTGATGACATGTACAAGACCGGATATCAGTTGGATTGTCAGCAAGCTGTCAAAATACCTATCAGAACCAAAAGAGCAACACTGGATAACAGCTAAACATGTGTTGAGGTACTTGAAGGGAACAATGAATCAGGAGTTGTGTTACAAAAAGGGGGTGGAAAAACTCAACCTCGTAGCATATAGTGATGCTGATTGGGCAGCAGATCAAAGTGACAGACGAAGCATAACAGGGTATTGTTTTAGTTTAACTAAATGTGGACCTGTCATTTCATGGAGGTCTAAGAAGCAGCCAACAGTAGCTTTATCTACATGTGAAGCAGAGTACACGGCACTGGCTGCTACTACACAAGAAAGTTTGTACCTTGTACAGTTATTGGGCGAGATGGATAGTGAGTGCCAATATACACCAGTAACAATCTTTGAAGATAACCAAGGTGCAATTGCTCTGTCAAAGAACCCAGTATGTCGTCAGAGATGTAAACATGTCGACATCAGATATCATTTCATTCGATCTGCACTCAGTGATGGTAAAATAAGTATTGAATATTGTCCAACGGCAGACATGGCTGCAGATGTTTTGACTAAACCTTTAACGAAGTTCAAAAATGAAAAATTCTTGGGTTACATGTTTGGAATATAAACTGACATTTGTGAGATGAATAACTGTAAGCTAAATGTGTTGATAAAGTTAGGTTGAATACGACTTGTACAGTATAAGAGCAAGTGGGGGTGTTGGCATGTGGACTAATATGTTGTTGAGTTGTGTTCTTACACTGGTACAGTCATGCCCTATGAGAGATGTATGACTGCGCATGTGCGAAAATAAATAAAGTGCATTTTCCCCTGTTCTGGTTAAAACACCAATGATGAACATGTGTGTTTATTCCTCCGTTAAGTAAACCGGTATTCCTGTCCTGAAGATGTCAGCACCAACACTTATGATGTGCCAAAATGCAATGACACTGTCGGCGTGATCGAGGCGTTACTGTCTGTATTATTTAGGTGGTATTCTAACATCTGGAGACTTCCGGGAATGCTTGCGAAACAAACCAAGCAGACCAAGCGGGTTTTGGCTTTTGAGAAGTCAATGAAAGAAAAAAATATTCCTTATTTGTTAATTTTCTCGAAATTTAAAGGCACAACCTAGATTCTAGCCAATGTATTAATGAACATGTTATTATCCCAACCTCGTAAAAGTGACAAACTGACGTGTTTTCATTTTCGTCAAAAGCTACTTTAAATCGTTTGATTTGAACGCAAGACGACCGTTACACACCGTGACGTATTTCTGTGCATGTGCTTGGCTAGCCAACGTCTCCATGTCATCGCCTACAAGTGTGATCTGGGATTTCTATTGTAGAGGCAGTTTCTGCATACCTTCGTACTATACTGTCTTAGCTATAACCTTCTCTATTGTAACAGATATTGCAGTTGCACAAACAGGACAGATCTGTTCACGTAGTAGTCGGAACTAAAAACGTGAAGATTTCCGACTTGCTGATTCGTTGTACGCAGCACGTGTATAACTACAACTAGGTAGACTTGTTAAACATGTAAATATTCAACGTGTTGCGAGCTTCTCATTTTTTGAATAGCATTCAAATAGGCAGTTTATTCTCCTCTGCAACTCTAAGGGGGGCCCTATAAAATCTGAGATTTTTCTCCCAAGTGATGTTTTATAATTTCCGTAATTATGTTTCTCAGTTTTATTTTTCCTGGCTTTAGATTGTTTTATTTGATTTACTCTCAAAATGGCCATTGTTCATAGAGAAACAACGAAATTTGACTTCCTGAGTCCATGTAAATGCTTAAATCACATCAGAAGACAATTTATTTAAGGTCTGGGGAAAAAATGTAAAATGTAATTACGCATCTGGTCCTTTGTGAGGAATGAGGAATGTGCTCTCTGATATGTTGTTTCTGTTCTGCTGCTGCTCATTTCATGGTAAAGTGTGCAAATAACATAATAAATACAAATTATATACTTACTCATGATATACACTTCTGCCAGGTAAGCCTACTTTGCAGTTAACATTTAATTGAGAACGTTTTGGGGAAAGTATTTCTGTCAACCCTCAAGATGGTTATCACATCAACTGGCTATGTACACAGTGATAAACAAACGCACGCACCACACAGACAGACAGGGGCAATATTACTGTAAATAAATTGGCAGATATTGTTTTAGGTTTGGCTTTTTAAGCTAATAGTGGCTAACCAGGGGTGGGGTAATGTCAATGTTGTGTTGATGATTTTTTATTTCACCTTTATTTAACCAGGTAGGCCAGCTGAGAACAAGTTCTCATTTACAACGGCAACCTGGCCAACATAAAGCAAAGCAGTGTGACAAAAACAACAACACAGAGTTACACATAAACGAACATAAGACAACATTTTTAAAAAGACTCCAGTTTCAGAGATTTTTGCATTTCGGTCCAGTCATTGGCAGCAGAGAACTGGAAGGAAAGGCAACCAAAGGAAGTGTTGGCTTTGGGGTTGACCAGTGCAATATACCTGCTGCGTGCTACGGGTGGGTGTTGCTATGACCAGTGAACTGAGATAAGCTTTACATAGCAAAGACTTATAGACGACCTGGAGCAAGTGGGTTTGGCGACAGATATGTAGTGAGGGCCAGCCAACAAGAGCATACAGGTCGCAGTGGTGGGTAGTATATTGGATTTGGTGATAAAACGGATGGCACTGTGATAGACTACATCCAGTTTGCTGAGTAGAGTGTTGGGGGCTATTTTGTAAATGACATCGCCAAAGTCAAGGATCGGTAGGATAGTCAGTTTAACGACGGTAAGTTTGGCGGCATGAGTGAAGGAGGCTTTGTTGCGAAATAGGAAGCCAATTCTAGATTTCATTTTGGATTGGAGATGCTTAATGTGAGTCTGGAAGGAGAGTTTACAGTCTAACCAGACACCTAGGTATTTGTAGTTGTCCACATATTCTAGGTTAGAACCATCCAGAGTAGTGATGCTAGTCGGACGGGAGGGTGCGTGCAGCAATCGGTTGAAGAGCATGCACTTAGTTTTACTAGCATTTAAAAGCAGTTGGAGGCCACGGAAGTAGTGTTGTATGGTGTTGAAGCTCATTTGGAGGTTTGTTAGCACAGTGTCCAAAGAAGGGCCAGATGTATACAAAATGGTGTCGTCTGCGTAGAGATGGATTAGAGAATCACCAGCAGCAAGAGTGACATCATTGATATATACAGAGAAAAGAGTCGGCCCGAGAATTGAACCCTGTGGCACCCCCATAGAGACTGCCAGAGTTCTGGACAACAGGCCCTCCGATTTGACACACTGAACTCTATCTGAGAAGTAGTTGGTGAATCAGACGAGGCAGTCATTTGAGAAGCCAAGGCTATTGAGTCTGCCGATAAGAATGCGGTGATTGACAGAGTCGAAAGCCTTGTCCAGGTCGATGAAGACAGCTGCACAGTACTGTCTTTTATCGATGGAGGTTATGATATCGTTTAGGACCTTGACCGTGGCTGAAGTGCACCCATGACCAGATCGGAAACCAGATTGCATAGTGGAGAAGGTACGGTGGGATTCTAAATGGTTGGTGATCTGTTTATTAACTTGGCTTTCGAAGATTTTAGAAAGGCAGAGCAGGATGGATATAGGTCTATAACAGTTTGGGTCTAGAGTGTCTCTCCCTTTGAAGAGGGCGATGACTGCGGCAGATTTCAAATCTTTGGGGATCTCAGACGATACGAAAAAGAGGTTGAATAGGCTAGCAATAGGGGTTGCAACAATTTTGGCGGATAATTGTAGAAAGAGAGGGTCCAGATGTCTAGCCCAGCTGATTTGTAGGGATCCAATTGAAAAGCATGGCCAGCCGTGGAAAAAGGCTTGTTGAAATGATCGATTATCGTAGATTTATCGGTGGTGACAGTGTTTCCTATCCTCAGTGCAGTGGGCAGCTAGGAGGAGGTGCTCTTATTCTTATTAGTGCTACAGGAAGCACATTTCTGTTTGTAAAAGCTAGCCTTAGCTTTCCTAATTGACTGAGAATGCTGGTTCCTGACAACCCTGAAAAGTTGCAAATCGCGGGGGCTATTCGATGCTAATGCAGAACGCCAAAGGATGTTTTTGTGCTGGTCAAGGGCAGTCAAGTCTGGGATGAACCAAGGGCTATATCTGTTCTTAGTTCTACATTTTTGGAATGGGGCATGCTTATTTAAGATGGAGAGGAAAGCACTTTTGAAGAGCAACCGGGCATCCTCTACTGATGGGATGAGGTCAATATCCTTCCAGGATACCCGGGCCAGGTCAATTAGAAAGAAAGGCCTGCTCACTGAAGTGTCTTAGGGAGCTTTTGACAGTGATGAGGGGTGGTCGTTTGACCGTGGACCTAGTACGCACACAGGCAATGAGGCAGTGATCCCTGGGATCCTGGTTGAAGACAGCAGAGGTGTATTTAGAGGGCAGGTTGGTCAGGATGATATCTAAGAGGGTGCCCATGGTTACGGATTTAGGGTTGTACCTGGTAGGTTCCTTGATGATTTGTGTGAGATTGAGGGCATCTAGCTTAGATTGTAGGACGGCCGGGCTGTTAAGCATGTCCCAGTTTAGGTCACCTAACAGTACGAACTCTGAAGATAGATGGGGGGGGGGTGATCAGTTCACATATGGTGTTCAGGGCACAACTGGGGGCCGAGAGGGGTCTATAACAAGCGTCAACGGTGAGAGACTTGTTTCTGGAAAGGTGGATTTTTAAAAGTAGAAGCTCGAATTGTTTGGGCACAGACTTGGATAGTATGACAGAACCCTGCAGGCTATCTCTGCAGTAGATTGCAACTCTGCCCCCTTTGGCAGTTCTATCTTGTCGGAAAATGTTATAGTTAGGGATGGAAATTTCAGGATTTTTGGTGGCCTTCCTAAGCCAGGATTCAGACACGGTATAGTAGCTGGGAGCTTGTGATACTTGTGAGATTTGTTAATGACAGTTTGCGGTGGAACATGTGAAAATTGCATGTACTATCAGAATTGTTTGGTGAGCTACTCATAGGTGGGCTGCAAGCTACTGGTAGCTCTCGATCGACCTGTTGGTGACCCCTAGCCTATATGCTGATGTCATGGCAAGAGTAAATAGTTACATGTCACTCAGCAGCTAAGAAGAACATGAAGTCGCTAGACTGCCTATTTGTGTCGTGCTTATGTTTAAAATACTGACAACGTTTGTACGAACATGTCGATAATGTATTTTGTGTAAAACCTGTAAAAAGCAGCATGTACTCTAGCCTACGCCCTTCTAACCCTCAATACCATTACATTACATATAAGAGTCAATGGCGAAGGCGTCTTCTGTACGGGGGAGTTTTGTTAAAGCCAACGGCAGTTTGAACATTAACATGCATCGCTTGCGGTACGGCTTTGAAAGCATAATGACCTTATCTTTCATATCAGCGAGAAATCATTAAAAAACAAGTTAAATTGATATACACCTTTATAGTGTTAGGGTTTGTGCGAAAAGTATCCATATCAAAGATATCTTTACATTACACGTTCTGGATATTCTAGACAATACAGACCATTTCCAATGCATATTTGAAATTCTGAATCCAGATGTGTCTTTTAGACATATATGATATTGGGATTACCCCAAATATCACACATGGACATTTCCTATGGCCGGATATGGACTCTTTCGATATCCTGAGCTATGTGGCATCCTATTTTCTCTCTTCATGTTGACAAATACTGACTGTATACAAAGCATATGTGTTTTCTCAGCACATTCATGATATGAACCTATATTGAGTCCAGATATGGATCTCTTCGCTGAGGTCTATATCCTGATCTTGATATGCTTTTTGATTTGCTGAAAATAAAGACAATTTCCGATGCATTTCTGAGTTGTCAGCACCTGCTCAATAATTTCACAAATACAAAATCCATAATTTTCTTTCATGTGCATATCATTTTGGGATTTCCTCGGGATATCATACATGATATGGCCGGATATGGACTCATTAGATGTCCTGAGATAGGCCTATGTGGACATATTATTTTGTCTATATAGGCCTACATATATTTTATATTTATATATATTTTCTCAGCACATGCTCTTGGCTGAGGTCCATATCAGTATCTTGACATGGATTTTGCTATGCTAAATAAGGACATTTCTGATGCTTATTTGAGTTTTGAGGACATGCTCAATAGTTTGACAATTATTAAATCAATATAATTATTTCAGACACTATAATTTTGGTTTTCCCTCTAGAGAGCAAACCACAAGCTAAAAGCACTGTAACTGGTAGGCTAGCAACAAGAATCACATATAGTCTGCTGCAGAGTTCCAACTATGAGTTTGGAATTTTGGCATTACAAATGAGTGTGTAAACAGTGTGGTCGAAACGGACAAATAGAGAAACAATTAGGTGAGAAGTTGTTCAGAAAATACCTCAAATAAGTTACCGTTAAAGTGAGCAGCTAATTTGATATATGGTTAATCTTAGTACCTAGAATTAAGAGCGTTAACTAATTTGACCATTAGCCAGTAGGGCTAACACTAGCTAGATAGGCTTAATGGGGGGTACAAGATAATCGGTAGCCTAGCTAACAAATAACATAATAGCTTTTACCGCCTATCAAGCCTCAGGGTGACAGCTAACATTTTGTATTACTGGTTAATATAATCTAACTAACTAGCAACTTCACTAGTGTCACGACTTCCGCCGAGGTTGGTCCCTCTCCTTGTTCGGGCGGCATTCGGCGGTCGACGTCACCGGTCTTCTAGCCATCGCTGATCCATCTTTCATTTTCCATTGGTTTTGTCTTTATTTTCTACACACCTGGTTTTCATTATCCAATTACATGTTCATGTATTTAACCCTCTGTTTCCCCCATGTTTGTTGTGCGTGATTATTTCTATGTTCAGTTCGGTTCATGATGGCTGGTTTTTCGACAGGTGCTGTGTTCACCCGTGCGTAACGTTGGTTATTGGTCAAGTGTATTTGTTTACCTTGTGCCTTTGTTTTTTTGAGTAAAGTACGCCTGACTTCATGCACCAGCTACACTCACCTTCTGACAGCTAGCTAATGTTAGCTAGCTCGTTCCAGTTAGTTTTCTCGTTATGGTAACAGGGCGATTTTAGAGGTCCGAATTGGATACGTAGAAACTGTCCCATTATGGAGAATATCCTAGCTCCATATATGAAATTAAGGACATGCATATCTGGAGCATCCTTATATCTGATAAAATGTCTGATATTTGGAAATACATAGATAAAGATATACTCTGATCATGGATGGGTACAAATGACAAAATACAATTAGCAAAATACAGATACAAAATACCATAAAGATCAATGTATGTATTTAATTAAAATGCATGCATTTTGCATTTTAAAATACAAAAATACCTTTGCAAGTAGCCGGCCCAAACAGCAACAACATTCGCAGTAACAGTGACAAAAACATTTTACTTGCTATGACTGTGATATGTACCTTATTTGAGCAAGTCACTCTGGATAAGTGTGTCTACTAACTGAAATACATGTACAGAACAGGAGGTTGGTGGCACCTTAATTAGGAAGGACGGGCTCATGTTAATGGCTTGGTTTCCATGTGTTTGATGCAATTCCATTTACTCTGTTCTGACAATTATTATGAGCCGTCCTCCCCTCAGCAGCCTCCACTTATGGACAGTAAATGTATATGTGAAAATTGTTCATTTTTACATATACTGAACAAAAATATGAACGCAACATGTAAAGTGTTGGTCCCATGTTCCGTGAGCTGAAATAAAAGATCCCAGAAATGTTCCATAAGCACAAAAAGCTTATTTCTCTCAAATGTTGTTTGTGAGCATTTCTCCTTTTCCAAGAAAATCAATCTACCTTACAAGTGTGGCATATCAAGGAGCTGATTAAACACCATGATCATTACACAGTTGCGGGGGACAATAAAAGGCCACTCTAAAATGTTCAGTTTTGTCACACAACACAATGCCACATATGTTTCAAGTTTTGAGGGAGTGTGCAATTGGCATGCTGACTGCAGGAATTTTGTATTTGTAATTTTATGGATCCCCATTAGCTACTGCCAAGGCAGCAGTTACTCTTCCTGGGGTCTAGCAACATTAAGGCAGTTATATACAATTTTAAATATTACATGACATTACCTTTCTTAACACTTTTCACAACACCATAAGTGTGTTCCCTCAGGCCACTACTTTACTACTACATACCTACAATACAAAATTAATGTGTACGTGTGTGTAGAGTGCATGTCTTATCATGTGTATGTCCACCAGAGCTGTTGCCAGAGAATTAAATGTTCATTTCCCAAGAGAATTTGGCAATACGTCCAACTGGCCTCACAACCGCAGACCACGTCTAACCACGCCAGCCCAGGACCTCCACATCCAGCTTCTTCACCCGAGGGATCATCTGAGACCAGCCACCCGGACAGCTGATGAAACTGTAGGTTTGCACAAACAAAGAATTTCTGCACAAACTGCCAGAAATTGTCTCTGCTTACTCGTTGTCCTCACCAGGGTCTTGACCTGACTGCATTTCGGCGTAGTAACCAACTTCGGTGGGAAAATGCTAACCTTTGAAGGCCACTGGTACACTGGAGAAGTGTGCTCTTCACAGATGAATCCCCGTTTCAGCTTTACCGGGCAGATGGCAGACAGTGTGTCTGACAGCCAATTTGAATGCAGACATACTATGACGAGGCCTGTCATGCCAAATAGTGTCCCCCTCTGCGTCACAATGGGATTCTATGAGTTCTAGCTTCTGTTGGTAGGGCTGATGCTAGACCTTGCAAAATTCTGAGCGGATTATGTAATGAACAAAAGCGCCCGTTGCTATGCTGGTTGCTCGGCTCTATTTTACCTCGTAGCGGTCGCGAATGAAGGAGGATGTGGGCAGTTGTAGTTCTTTTTCACAGCATAAACGTTCGCTCAGTCCGCGCTAAATTATTACCTCAGAGTTTCTCTCCAAGGACAGTGTTTTTGACGGTGACAACCTGCTGACTACCTGCTGCTTCAGAGGACTGAAAAGTCTGGAAAGAGAACACTCTTTCTTAACCACATATTTGTTAAATAGGAATAAATAATTTAATCTGTTTTTAGATTGACGTTGATAGCTACCTCAGCCTGCCTAGTCAGCTAACCAGCTACAGTACCTGGCTAGATAGCCAGCTGGCTAGCCAGACAGTTTTATTTAGCCAACGTTAGCTAGCTAGCTACTGTAACTGTTATTGTAGCTTTCTGTTTGTCTATAGCTTGCACTTCAATGGCATCCCTTGAGGAGATTTTCTTTTATCTTTCCAGCCAGGCGAAGTACTATGAAGACACCACTGACATCGACAAGAGGCGCAACATTCAGAGAAATTCACAATTCAGGGTAACGTTAAGCGGTTAACTTCTACTAGATAACTGGACGGATTTACAGTTTAAGTCGGAAGTTTACAAACACTTGGGTTGGAATCATTAAAACTTGTTTTTCAACCACTCCACACATTTCTTGTTAACAAACTATAGCTTTGGCAAGAGAGTTAGGACATCTACTTTGTGCATGACACAATAATTTTTTCCAACAATTGTTTACAGACAAATTATTTCCCTTATAATTCACTGAATCACAATTCAAGTGGGTCAGAAGTTTACATACACAAATTTGACTGCCTTTAAACAGCTTGGAAAATTGCAGAAAATGATGTCATGGCTTGAGAGGATTCTGATAGGCTAATTTACATAATTTAAGTCAAATATAGGTGTACCTGTGGATGTATTTCAAGGCCTATCTTCAAACTCAGTGCCTCTTTGCTTGACATGGGAAAATCAAAAGAAATCAGCCAAGACCTCAGAAAAAAATTGTAGACCTCCACAAGTCTGGTTCATCCTTAGGAGCAATTTACAAACGCCTGAAGGTACCACGTTCATCTGTACAAACAATAGTACGCAAGTATAAACACCATGGGACCACGCAGCCGTCATACTGCTCAGGAAGGAGACGCGTTCTGTCTCCTAGAGATGAACGTACTTTGGTGCGAAAAGTGCAAATCAATCCCAGAACAGCAGCAAAGGACCTTGTGAAATGCTGGAGGAAACAGGTACAAAAGTGTCTATATCCACAGTAAAACGAGTCCTATATCGACATAAACTGAAAGGCCGCTCAGCAAGGAAGAATCCACTGCTCCAAAACCGCCATAAAAAAAGACAGACTACGGTTTGCAACTGCACATGGAGACAAAGATCGTACTTTTTGGAGAAATGTCCTCTGGTCTGATAAAACAAAAATAGAACTGTTTGGCCATAATGACCATCATTATGTTTGGAGGAAAAAGGTGGAGGCTTGCAAGCCGAAGAACACCATCCCAACCATAAAGCACGGGGGTGGCAGCATCATGTTGTGGGGGTGCTTTGCTGCAGGAGGGACTGGTGCACTTCCCAAAATAAATGGCATGATGAGGAAGGACAATTGTGTGGCTATATTGAAGCAACATCTCAAGACATCAGTCAGGAATGTGGGGTCTGAAGCATGACACTTCAAATCAGTTCCACTGAGAGAGTGAGAGCGGGGCGCAGACAGATGGGTCTTTCCAGGACTATAACCCTACCCTGTTCACAGAACACTTTGTACACCAAAATGTCAGTCGGAACCAGTCCAGAACTGCTCAAAGTCCCCCATATCGGGGACTTAACGTCTATGTCCAATGCAGCCATTTTTATCTCAATATTAAATCATTTCTGGGTAACAATTAAGTAGCTTACTGTGATTATTTTTTTACCATTTTAATTGAAAACAAACAAATAGCTTTTTAGCAAAGAACAATTTCTCAAGCAAGAATTTTGGTAGGGAGTGGTCTGAGTGGGTAGGGGAAAACGGAAAACTAGCCATTAATGTCAGAGAGGTTTGGAACTCTTTTTATTGGTCTATTAACTAAATGTACAGCGTGGTGATGTCACCAGGCATGTCAAAACTCCATCCCACCAAATTTCAGGGCGTCTTTTCAAACAGCTCTTACACTAAATGGCATTATCATAATTTTCCCAATTTCACAGTATTATTCCAACATCATAGTGTGAAAATGTATTTAAAACCCAGTGGGAAAATCTAGTATTTAACTACACTGGGCCTTTAAGCACATTACAGCAACAGAGTTGGATCAGGAGGTTAGCGTAGCAGCATAAGAGACCTCATGATTCATATAACATTGCACTTGCTGTTTGGAGAATCAATTGAAGAAAAGAGATTTACAAGGAAAAGTTGTTTGTCAGCATCTTGGGATGCCCCAATTAAAGGGTGACTGTACTTTCTGATTCGGCCTAGTTTCAAATTTGGTTCATTAAAGGGGAACTGCACCCACTAATACGGTCTAGATTTTTGGCTCGCTACTCAAAAAATGCTGGCAACCATGACAGAAGCCAAACATGAGTTGCCTTGGGGGTGTAGTTTGATGTGGGTGTTTCTTGGGTGTGCCCTTGCCACCACCAAGACACCCATCTGTCAGAACCTTGCCTGCAGCTGTTTCACCCCACAACAAACAAACCTCCTGCAGGTTGAGTTCAATAACTACAGGCAGATGTACAGTTGAAAGTCGGAAGTTTACATACACTTAGGTTGGAGTCATTAAAACTCATTTTTCTACCAAGTTTACATACACCTTAGTCATTTAAACTCAGTTTTTTGTCTGGTGGTAATGGTGCTACCTTGGCAAACATGTCAGAGTCGTCATGCCTTCCTGTGTGGTGTCCTGTATACAACAGGAATTCCATGATCCTGGTCCAGAATACACAAAGTTTCTCCCTCCCCTTATTGGCTGATACCATTCAATTCAATAATAAAAAAGACAACACAAGTAAAAGTTGTGTCTAGTAAAAATGTTATGCCTAGTGCCAGGTCTCGGTGACCATCTGTCAGTCTCGACTTCATCACATCACCTTGCAAGTCTCCATGTGCTGGCTCCATACATGTTTCTGTGAACACATACACATAGTCACTGTTCTATTACCAGTGTCAGTTAGGATAGGTCATATCTGAAGCCATGTGCTTTTCATAGGAGTGGAGGGAGACTCTGGCAACATCGGAGGAGGTGTCACAAGGGTTTTAATTCAGAGGTCTTGCCTGACAAGCTGAGAAAATAGCAAGTGAACGAAAATATTTTTGGAGGTCGCTAAACCATTGCAATCACATTGGTGGACATGTTATGATACCCACCTTTGCTCCTTCTGGTAAGTGTGTGTGTTTGTGTGCATGTGTGGCACTATTTGCATGTGTGCGTGTTCGTATGCTTGAATGCAAATGTGTGTGTGTGCATGTGTGTGCTCATGTGTACACGCGTATAAGCACTTGTGTGGCATCAGCCTCAGGCAAACAGGCATTAGATGTAAAAACCTTCCTGTTTAGTGTTTTTTGTTTATTTAATTGCTTATCAGGCTATATATCAATGTGTGCCCGATGCCGCCACTCACCTCTGATTCTTCTCTGGGCGCGCAATATCAAGTGCACCTGTAGGCTATTTAGTGTGGTCTCAGTCAAATGATACAAAGCCTATAGGCTATGCTATAGGCTACGAAGTGCATGCTGGTAGAAGCTCATAGCAAATTTCTAAGATGGCTGCTGGGATGTTGTTAATAGGCTGCATTACACACTACAATGGACATTCCAACCCTGAGCCCTGGCCTGCTCTGCTCTTGTTGATCAAAAACTTTTTTGTATGGTGCCTAACCAATATCTGTGCAGGCCTATGGTGGCTGTTCAGGAGGAGAGTCAAAGGCTTCTTCTGAAAATCATTTTTGATTAGGCCTACTCCAACAAAATCCACTATCATGTGCGCAGACTAGCCTATAGCCTATGTTCTGTTTGGCTTGAGAAGGAGAGCACGAAAATGAGAAGCATGACCGGAGGTCAACTTTAACAGCTTGCTACTACTATACTACTGAACAATATGTTTCTTGCTCATGATGTGTTTATCAAAGTTATTGACCTCACAATAAACCAGATTCTAGTAACTTGAAACTTGAAGCAGCAGCCTCAGCACAATCACTCGGAAATGGACAGCTCTTGGTGCTGAAAGTAGGCAAATTTGAGTAGCCATAATTAATTTCAACCATCTTCATTTTAATTTGATATTTCTAACAAGAGGGCTTTGTGTTTGAGCCTATGTCTTCCTATTTAAGAAATAAGCGGTAGTCCTACCAGTTTGAGAGACGAAATTAGGCTATAGACTGCTATAGAACAATTCCTCCACCCACCATGCCCTCTTTAAATAGCCTTCCTCTGTGTCAGCGAAGGGCTGTCATGACACTCTCTCCTTGGTGAGGATCAAACGGACCCATCAGCTAGGCAAATGTTTGAGGATAGCCACAGCAGAGGAGAGGGGGGGGGGGGGGGGGGGAAATTTGGCCTATTTTATGACTTAAATACCTTGCAGAAACTCTCCCTTTGGCTCTGCAGAAATGGAAGGCTGAAAATCCTTTGTTACACAGAGAGACTTTGCCACCAAAACTCCAACATCCAAAAGTGGATAATGAAGAATGTAGGAAATGGTCAGTGGGGATTTAAAGAACAATCCTGTCAAAGTGTTTATTATTTTGTGATATCATTAAGGATGGTATAACTAAATAACTGTATCTCTGAGGGTGTACACATTCTAGTTGTCAGGTTAGTCATCTAAATGTTGTATAAAATATATGATTAAGTATGACAATATTTAATAATAAACAAAGATAGAAATGTGATTTTACCCTTCTAAATTAGATAATGGCTTTTCATATAAACTTGGGCCCAGTCAGTAACATTTTTACATTTAGCAGACACTCTTATCCAGAGCGACTTACAGTAGTGAATGCATACATTTCATACATTTTTTTCTCCGTACTGGTCCCCCGTGGGAATCGAACCCACAACCCTGGCGTTGCAAACACCATGTTCTACCAACTGAGCCACACGGGACCATGCCCATGAGAGCACAGACATTGTGTCGGCGTGTTGGAATGCCCCTAAGGGAAGAACAGCTCCCTCTGAAAACTGTGTGGTACATCTGAAGTATCTATTCTAACGAACAAAGATGCCTACAAGTAAGAAGGACATTGTGAACTCTGGTGGACAACCAAAGACTTACATCAAACCACTTCCCATAAACAGATCAAGTGGTTTCAACAGAGAGACGACAGAAAAAGACATCTACGAGTAAATATATATTGCATTTCTGTAAGGTTCTGTATTTATTTTCTTAGTCAACCATGTGTTCTGTTTCATTGTGTTCTTGAACGTAGGCCTGTTTCTTTGTGTTCTTGAACGTAGCCCTGTCTTTCATTTTTGTTCATTGATTTCACCTGTGTTAGTTACTTACCTGGTCTCATCAGCTCCTTATTTAGTTCAGTTCATTCTGTTTGTGCCTTGTGAGTGTAACGCCCTGGCCATAGAGAGGGGTTTTTGTTCTTTATTTTGGTTAGGCCAGGGTGTTACATTGGGTGGGCGTTCTATGTTCATTTTCTATGTTGTCTGTTTCATTGATTTGGCCGTGTGGCTTCCAATCAGGCACAGCTGTTGTTGGTTGTTGCTGATTGGGAGTCACACATAAGTGCCTGTTTTTCCATTGGGGTTTTGTGGGTAATTGTTTCTGTTTTGTTTCGCACCTGACAGGACTGTTTTGGCTGTCGGTTTTCTTGTTTTTTGTATCGTGTTCTTACGTTAATTAAATAACTATGATGAACACTAACTCCGCTGCGCCTTGGTCTACTCTCTCTCCCGACGGCCGTTACAGTGAGGTATTGTTCGTTTTGACTCCACTAAGCCTTTTCCTAGCTCGTTTGTGAGAACCAGTTATAGGCTTCAGTCCTAGTTTTGATTCACCTGCCTGTGTGCCTACCTGTGTATGACCATTGCCTGCCTGTGACCACGATTCCTGCCTTCTGCGAAGGTGAAATAAACACCTGCTGTGCTTTGCGGGTGAATCTCCACCTTTTTCTCCCTGAGTATTCATTACAATTTCTAATCCGAATGAGTGGTTGTTAGAGTGCTACGTATTCTGGTTACGGTGAGCATAGTTTCCAAATGTATGTACAATAAGTTGACTCTTTGTCTCTCCCTCTCCTTGTTGGCCCTCCCTTTTCCATTGCATAACCAAACGGTCAGGCTTTTGTTAGTCCACTAGGGACCTTTTTTCATTGTATTATGTATGTAATCAATAACCTATGCTGTGTGTCTTTACATATTCTGTGTGAGGATTTAGTTAACTAGTAAATAAGTACATTTGTGTATCGCTGATTCATCACTTAGGTTATGGTTCATGCAGATATCCAAGGTTTATGCAACATTCAGAATGAGACTGAGGTAATAATTGACTCTTATTGATGTAAGAGATATTTAGATCATCTTTAGAGTTTAAGTCGGGAGATAGTAACTCGGTAAACTGTTCCCGTGGTGCCCCAAATCCCTAATGAGTTAATTGTTACATGATTAATTTAATCAAGTAATAATTAAGCATAGTAGGTAATTATTTGATAAATAGCAGTCATCACATAAATGATAGTCACAACAGCTTAGGGGGTAGGCCTACCTTTCATTACCTTAGCCTGTTAGGGCTAGGGGGCAGCATTGACACGGCTGGATAAAAAACATACCCGATTTAATCTGGTTACCACTCCTACTCAGTAACTAGAATATGCATATACTTATTACATATGGATAGAAAACACCCTAAATTTTCTAAAACTGTTTGAATGGTGTCTGTGAGTATAACAGAATTCAAATGGCAGGTCAAAACCTGAGAGATTCCTTTACAGGAAGTGGCCTGTCTGACCATTTGTTGAACTTCTTTTCCATCTCTATCATTTACTAAGGATCTCTGCTCTAACGTGACACTTCCCACGTCGTCCATAGGCGCTCAGAGCCCGGGAAAAAACAGAATGTCGTCATTCCAGCCCCAGGCTGAAACACATTATCGCCTTTCTCAAGTGGCCGATCAAGAGACACTAGCTTATGCGCGTGACCCCGACCGCCCCCGCCTTTGGGATTTTTTCCTCTGTTTGCCGAAAAGGAGATTCCCTGTCGGAATATTATCGCTTTTCTACGAGAAAAATGTCGTAAAAATTGATTTTAAACAGCGGTTGACATGCTTCGAAGTACGGTAATGGAATACTTAGAATTTTATTGTCACGAATTGCGCCATGCGCGTGACACTTCTTTACTATTTCGGATAGTGTCTGGAACGCACGAACAAAATGCCGCTATTCGGATATAACGATGGATTATTTTGGACCAAACCAACATTTGTTATTGAAGTAGCAGTCCTGGGTGTGTATTCTGACGAAGACAACAAAAGGTAATCAAACTTTTATAATAGTAAATATGATTATGGTGAGTGCTAAACTTGCCGGGTGTCTAAATAGCGAGCCCGTGATGCCTGGGCTATGTACTTAGAATATTGCAAAATGTGCTTTCACCAAAAAGCTATTTTAAAATCGGACATATCGAGTGCATAGAGGAGGTCTGTATCTATAATTCTTAAAATAATTGTTATGCTTTTTGTGAACGTTTATCGTGAGTAATTTAGTAAAATGTTAGCGAATTCCCCGGAAGTTTGCGGGGGGTATGCTAGTTCTGAACGTCACATGCTAATGTAAAAAGCTGGTTTTTGATATAAATATGAACTTGATTGAACAAAACATGCATGTATTGTATAACATAATGTCCTAGGGTTGTCATCTGATGAAGATCATCAAAGGTGAGTGCTGCATTTAGCTGTCTTCTGGGTTTTGGTGACATTATATGCTGGCTTGAAAAATGGGTGTCTGATTATTTCTGGCTTGGTACTCTGCTGACATAATCTAATGTTTTGCTTTCGTTGTAAAGCCTTTTTGAAATCGGACAGTGTGGTTAGATTAACGAGAGTCTTATCTTTAAATGGCTGTAAAATAGTCATATGTTTGAGAAATTGAAGTAATAGGATTTTTAAGGTTTTGAAAATCGCGCCACAGGATAGCAGTGGCTGTTACGTAGGTGGGACGAATTCGTCCCGCCTAGCCTAGAGAGGTTAAAATGTAAGATTTCTGTAATTTGTGTGGTATTAAAAATGATTCTGCTAATATGTCAAATTAAATAGAATTGCAGGAAATGTTTATTAAATAAATTATCGGACCTGCAAATTCGATGATAGATGAATGCAAGGCTTTTACTATAATGGTGATCTTTCCACTCCTACTCTTGTTCAAGGTGGTCTGTGAACCCACAACCTTGGCGCTATCAAAATTACTGCGTTGCCATGTAATGCTCTCATGATGACAAACAGTTTTTAAAACTGCATATCTAAGGCTCTGGTCTGTCCAAGAAGTGAGGGTAAATGGTTGACATGTTCTCTGCTATCCATGTTATGTTTAAATTATTATTTTGGATATAGGGGAGGGTCGCTTGTTTTATTGCAAGCGTAAAGGGAGGGTTAGGTAAAATATATTTTGCTGAAGGGAGGGCAATCCATTTTAATTTCAGAGAGGTCTGACTTTCTCCATGTAATCCATAAATAATGTTCACTCCCTCAATTGTGTGAGATGTTTGTTTTGTGTCAATATGACAGTGAAATATGTCTGGCCTAAAAAAAAATCATCCCTTTCACTCATTAGCATCTTATCCAGTTCGAAACAACAGTCAATACAAATTACTTTTCTGAAACACTGCAATATCCATTT
Source organism: Salmo salar (assembly GCF_965601325.2). Classification (NCBI taxonomy): domain Eukaryota; kingdom Metazoa; phylum Chordata; class Actinopteri; order Salmoniformes; family Salmonidae; genus Salmo; species Salmo salar. The sequence continues at coordinate 6,124,496 of NC_138318.1, forward strand.
AGGGGGTGCGGTCGCCAAATGCAGATGTCCTATTGCTCTAAACCTGACTTGGTTAAACAATTAACAGGAAGAGGGAGGATGATGTGGGCCAATTCTGCTGAAGTGTATGGCTGTGTGCAGGGTAGTGTTGACGGTTTGATCTATTTGGATACATTCCAAGAAATGGGCATAGAAATACCACCTCCTAATAGGGGATCACATTAGTAGAAACATCTTTGGTCAGGATATCCATGAGTGAGCAACTTGAAGCTGTTATTATGTTGACATCCCCTCACGCATGGATGCATGCACGAACGCACGCACACACGCATGCACGTACACACGCACACACAGGGAGAGAGTCACAGGAATACACACACCCACAGGTGGGGGCTGTGTAAAGGCGTGTAGAGAGTGGGGTGATGAGCCTTCCTTACCTTATCAGTACCTATCTTTCTCCTTCAACAGATAAAAAAGTAGAACTGAAACCTTCTGTATATTGGACTTCAAATCAGCTTTCCATAACATCAGAGATCCAAAACAACAATCACTTTCCTCGACACGTCTGCATCTTTGTTATCCTTGGATTTCAAATATTCAGATGGATGCATCATCCTTGCTTTCATTTGGTGTTTTCATCAGCCCCGTCAAGCCTGCCTTGGGGCTCAAAGCTGGACGTAAACAAACAAGAGGCAAATTAAATTACAGATGATATCAGCTATGAAAGCGTTCCGGTTGGGTTTGACGGGCCGTTCTCTGACGCACTGGCTCGCTCAAACACAAAAACAAGCCCAGCCTTCCTAAACCCATGCAAACTGTTCCAACCACATGATTAACAGCATGTTTGGGCTTGTGACTCAGGCCTTCGCAAATCTGCTTAGTAGCGTCCCTCCTGTTGCCCATAATTTCCTTGTGGTTTTTCTATGTTGTGATTATCTTAGTCTGGTCGGCTGTCTGACAAGACACAAGATTTGTTATGTTTTCATTTATGCTCAAAACTATAGAAAGATCTCTGTTTAAGAGGTTTGTGTGTGTCTGATGTTTCTGTGTTTGTGAATGGTAGATCTTTCTCCATAGGTCTTGTTATTCATCTGTTCTTTGATTTATAACTTGATCAATCTCACTTTGATATCTGTTAGTTAGGTACTGTAAGTACATTTTTCGGGAAATGTGTGAACATTGGCCAAATTAGTAAAACCCAATCTTACTTATGGCCTCAGTTTGGCCTGCAGTGGCCTCAAAGTGTCATCTTAGTCAAGTAAGCCTTAGCCTACTAACCTTAAGTAAAATGAAAGAACATTCACTGGTATTGTATTGAGATAAAGTTAGACACACTACTTACCTTTTCATCCCCATACTACAATGGTCAGACTGACAGCTCAAAGAAAAGTAGAACCTGTATGGATTAACATTGACACAGATTTTAATGTTCTCTCTGTGTCTGACAATAGGTCATTTTTAGACAGACTTGAGCAGGTGTCCAACATTTCACACATTTAGTTGAATTCGGACAATGTGGGATTTTCCATAACCAAGATAACTCTCATGCTTTGGAGATCCATTGAAAATGAGCTTATATCTCCCGGATTATGTAACAGAGAAGTACAAGGAACCTGATTTTCAGATAGGAAATGTACAGTATATTCTTATGATTTTTACACAGTACAATTAAATAAATGTTATCCAACATACCCTTCCATGCTCTGTTTCTATACCATGTGTCTACTTTGGCCATAAGTAAGCTATGATTTATTCTAGAAACTGTCCAACAATTATAGATCTCATTGTAAATCCCCCTTTTCCCTTGGTTCCATGAGGGTTGCCATTCTTGAGCCATCCTGCACAATACAGAGATACTACTGAAAGTGTTTCAACGGTGATAATGTAGATGATAGATGATAATAGATGATAATGTAGATGATAATGTACAGTTATCCTTTGTGGGCTAGTGAGTGTGATCAGGTTCATGAAAATGGTCCTATGGTTTTCCTGGCTCCTAAGTTGACTTGTAACTTAAGAGTAGCCTGATGTGATTTTTACCATGGGGAGAGGGAAACTTGACTGACTGTGCATAATGACGCCAGGCCTATGCTGTGAGATCAGATACCAGGGCCTTTCCACTAATTATCCCTCAGTTACAGAGCTCACATTAGTACCCATTACCCTCACATTATGCCTCACTTTCCACTTGAACTGCGTCTTTAACGTACAGTGCCTTCAGAAAGTATTCATACCCCTTTACCTTTTGCACATTTTGTTGTGTTACAGACTGAATTTAAAATGTTTTATAATGCGATTTTGTGTAACTAATTTACACACAATAACCCAAAATGTCAGAGCAATTTTGTTTGTAGAACATTTTAGAAATTAATAAAGAATGAAGAGCTGATATGTCTTGAGTCTATAAGTATTTAACTCGTTCGTTATGGCATGCCTAAAATGTGCTTAACAAATCGCATAATAAGTTGCATGGACTCATTCAATAATAGTGGTTAACATAATTTTTGATTGAGTACACCATCTCTGTACCCCACACATACAATTATCTGGTAAGGCCCCTCAATCGAGTAGTGTATTTCAAGCACAGATTCAACCGCAAAGACCAGGGAGGTTTTTGAATGCCTCACAAAGAAGGGCATTGATTGGTAGAAAAAGCAGACACTGAATATCCCTTTGAGCATGGTGAAGTTATTAATTAGGCTTTAGTTGGTGTGTAAATATACCCAGTCACTACAAAGATACAGGCGTCCTTCCTTACTCAGTTGCCGGAGAAGAGGAAAACTGCTCAGGCATTTCACCATGAGGCCAAGGGTGAGTTTAATGGTTGTGATATGAGAAAATTGAGGATCGATCAACAACATTGTAGTTACTCCACTAAATGACAGAGTGAAAATAAGGAAGCCTGTACAGAATACAAATATTCCAAAACATGCATCTTGTTTGCTACAAGGTAGTTAAAACCTGTCTGGGCTAGGGGGCAGTATTTTCACTGCCAGATGAAAAACATACCCAATTTAAACAGGTTACTACTCTGGCCCAGAAACTAGAATATGCATATTATTAGTAGATTTGGATAGAAAACACTCTGAAGTTTCTAAAACTGTTTGAATGGTGTCTGTGAGTATAACAGAACTCATATGGCAGGCAAAAACCTGAGAAAAAGTCAACCAGGAAGTGGAGGATCTGAGAATTGTAGTTCTTCTTTCTAGTCCCTTTCGAAACTACAGTATATGTGTGGTTACGTTGCTCTTCCTAAGGCTTCCATTGGCTGTCAACAGCTTTCAGAAAGTGGTTTGAGCATTCTCCTGTCACTGGACAGAGTATAGGAGCTCAGTTACTGAGTGGTCTGCCTGGCAACAAAGGGATTGGATATGCGCAGTCACGCGAGCGCTCCGTTCCTTCTTTTTCTTCTTGAATGAATATGCTATTGTCCGGTTGGAATATTATCGCAATTTTACGTTAAAAACACCATAAAGATTGATTTTAAACAGCTATTTACTCAGAATATTGAAAAATGTGCTTTCTCCGTAAAGCTATTTTAAAATCTGACACAGCGGTTGCATCCAGGAGTAGTCTATATATAATTCTTTAAATAATTGTTATATATTTTGTAAATTGATGTGCACATTCACCGAAAGTTTTGGTGGGAATACATTTTCTGAACATCACGCGCCAATGTAAAATGCTGTTTTTGGATATAAATATGAACTTTATCGAACAAAACATACATGTATTGTGTAACATAATGTCCTAGGAGTGTCATCTGATGAAGATCGTCAAAGGTTAGTGCTTCATTTAGCTGTGTTTTGGGTTTTATTGACACATGTCCTTGCTTGGAAAATGGCTGTGTGATTATTTTTGTCTATGTACTCTCCTAACATAATGTAATGTTTTGTTATCGCTGTAAAGCCTTTTTGAAATCGGACAATGTGGTTACATCAAGGAGAAGTGTATCTTTAAAATGCTGTAAAATAGTTGTATGTTTGAGAAAGTTGAATTATGACATTTTGTTGTTTTTGAATTTGCCGCCCTGATATTTCACTGGCTGTGTCCCGCAGGTGGGACGCTAGCGTCCCACGTAGCCCATAGAAGTTAAGTAATACTGCAAATAATGTGGCAAAAAATAAATGTACTTTTTGTCCTAAATACAATGTGTTATATTTGGGGCAAATCCAACACAACACATGACTGAGTACCACTCTCCATATTTTCAAGCATGATGGTGGCTGCATCATGTTATGGGTATGCTTGTCATCGGAAAGAACTAGGTCGTTTCTTAAGATAAAAATAAACAGAATACAGCTATAAGCACAGGCAAAATCCTCGTGGAAAACCTGGTTGTAGCGTTTGCTGTCATTAAATGTGAAGACTGTTATATTATAAAATCTATTCTCTATGTGTAATTAAACAAATCACGGAATACTAATTAACTAGGAAGTCGGGTCATCACGGGAAAATTTTGTTTATCCTCTCTAGGATAGGTGGCACCAAATCGTCCCACCTACGTAACAGCCAGTGTAATCCCGTGGTGCGTTATTCAAAAACCTTAGAAATGCAAAAACGTCAATTTTTCAAACATATGACTATTTTACACCATTTTAAAGACAAGACTCTCGTTAATCTAACCACACTGTCCGATTTCAAAAAGGCTTTACAACGAAAGAAAAACATTAGATTATGTCAGCAGAGTACCCAGCCAGAAATAATCAGACACACATTTTTCAAGCTAGCATATAATGTCACATAAACCCAAACCACAGCTAAATGCAGCACTAACCTTTGATGATCTTCATCAGATGACAACCCTAGGACATTGTTATACAATACATGCATGTTTTGTTCAATCAAGTTCATATTTATATCAAAAACCAGCTTTTTACATTAGCATGTGACTAGCATGTGACTAGCATTCCCACCGAACACTGCCGGTGAATTTACTAAATTACTCAAGATAAACGTTCACAAAAAGCATAACAATTATTTTAAGAATTATAGATACAGAACTCCTCTCTGCACTCGATATGTCCGATTTTAAAATAGCTTTTCGGTGAAGGCACATTTTGCAATATTCTCAGTAGATAGCCCGGCATCACAGGGCTAGCTATTTAGACACCCAGCAAGTTTAGCACTCTCCAAAGTCAGATTTACTATAAGAAAAATGTTATTACCTTTGCTGTCTTCGTCAGAATGCACTCCCAGGACTTCTACTTCAATAACAAATGTTGGTTTAGTTCAAAATAATCCATAGTTATATCCAAACAGTGGCGTTTTGTTCGTGCGTTCAAGACACTATCCGAAAGGGTAAATAAGGGTGACGAGCATGGCGCAATTCGTGACAAAAAAATTCTAAATATTCCATTACCGTACTTCGAAGCATGTCAACTGCTGTTTTAAAATTAATTTTTATGCCATTTTTCTCGTAAAAAAGCGATAATATTCCGACCGGGAATCTGCGTTTAGGTAAACAGAGGAAAGAAAATAAAGCATTCGGTCGACTCGGGCACGCGCCTAAGCCCACAGTACTCTGAGCGGCCACTTGCCAAACGCGATAATGTGTTTCAGCCAGAGCCTGCCTCGATATCCTTCAGCTTTTTCCCGGGCTCTGAGAGCCTATGGGAGCCGTAGGAAGTGTCACGTTATTGCAAAGATCCTAAATCTTCAATAAAAAGAGCCCAGATGAAACACAACTTGTCAGACAGGCCACTTCCTGCATGGAATCTTCTCAGGTTTTGGCCTGCCATATGAGTTCTGTTATACTCACAGACACCATTCAAACAGTTTTAGAAACTTTAGGGTGTTTTCTATCCAAAGCCAATAATTATATGCATATTCTAGTTACTGGGCAGGAGTAGTAACCAGATTAAATTGGGTACGTTTTTTATCCAGCCGTGTCAATACTGCCCCCTAGCCCTAACAGGTTATAGAGTTGCAATTTTTCTCTTCAGATATTTTATTATCTTATCTATTACAGCCTTCTATTAATGTATTATTACCTCACCAGTCTCATTCCTGAACGTCACAAACTCTTGGATGTCTGCACGAACCCTGGCATCATAAATCATGAATCAGCGATATACAAATCGGCTTAATTATTTATTTACTAACTAACAAAACCAATCACAGAATTACATAAATACACACACAATATTTATACATTAGTTACTGACATGATACACTGAAAAGTCCCTAGTGGGCTAAGCCGATATGACAGAGGAAAGGGGTGGGGCCATCTTAAGAGCGGGAAACTCAGAGCGGACCCCGTACTTACAGTCAATAGCTCCACTCATGGAAATGCTAATACTTTGAACATACATTTACATTACATTTAAGTCATTTAGCAGACGCTCTTATCCAGAGCGACTTACAAAATGGTGCATTCACCTTATGATATCCAGTGGAACAACCACTTTACAATAGTGCATCTAAATCTTTTAAGGGGGGGGGGTTAGAAGGATTACTTTATCCTATCCTAGGTATTCCTTAAAGAGGTGGGGTTTCAGGTGTCTCCGGAAGGTGGTGATTGACTCCGCTGTCCTGGCGTCGTGAGGGAGCTTGTTCCACCATTGGGGTGCCAGAGCAGCGAACAGTTTTGACTGGGCTGAGCGGGAACTGTGCTTCCTCAGAGGTAGGGGGGCCAGCAGGCCAGAGGTGGATGAACGCAGTGCCCTTGTTTGGGTGTAGGGCCTGATCAGAGCCTGAAGGTATGGAGGTGCCGTTCCCTTCACAGCTCCGTAGGCAGTTTGTGTTTGTCCTGTTTGTCCTTTGTCATTATGGGGTATTATTGTGTGTAGATTGATGAGGGAAAAAAATCATTTAATCCATTTTAGAATAAGGCTGTAACGTAACAAAATGTAGAAAAAAGGAAGGGGTCTGAATACTTTCTGAATGCACTGTAACTCCTGGGTCTGTATTTCATAAAGCATCTCAGAGTATGAGTGCTGCTCGAGGATCAGTTCCCCCTATCCACAATTATTGTATTCACTATGATCTAGAAGGCAATCTGAGACGCACTGGTCAGTGGAATGTAGCCTAGACTGAGATATGGGCGGGCCGACAAACAAACTAGCTAACTAATCTTTAGTCAATGGTGGTGTAAGAAGTTCAGTGTGGTTTCCCGTGCCCTTTCTCCTCCCAAGAATCCAATCAGAGATAAATGAAAAATCCCCTCAACAGCCATCTGCATCTCTAGGCGTCACACCACAGCCAGAAGTATTGGGCTTTATCAGTAAAACACACTGTGATTGTCCACTATGGGAGTCATTGGCCTAAATCTCCTATTAATGACAAACCAGGGATTGTTGTTTTTCCCCCCAATGTACTATGTTCTACTAAGTCCTAAATACTGGAAGAGCACTGTATGCTTTCAGGGTTCGCGTAAATGCATTTGTGCGTGCATGCGTATGCACATTGTGTGTATGGTTGTGATTATGTGTATGAGTGTACCACTGCCACACTGTAAGACAGAGAGCCCTGCCTGACTCCTGGACACAGGGGTAGTAAGGGAGGATGGTGTGAAAGCGATAGATTGAGGAGGAGGGCAGACGAACAAATGATACTGCTCTGCCAGAGGCAACATGACACTTGCAGACTCCTCACACTGTTGTCACTGAACATTTGAAGGAAGATCCAAACCTTTTTCGTCAATAACTCACAAATTGAGGTGTTGCTTTTACCTTCTTCCTTCACTGAGAAAGTCAATACTTTAGTTTAGAATGTACCCTACATACAAAGTCTCACACTGCGTATTTTTGTTCAGTGCACAGAAGAAGAGAAAGCCTTTGCAGGATAACGTGCTGAAAGTACCGCCACATGATCAAAATAACACATTTGTGTGCTACTGGCAAAGAGTGTCCTCTGTTGACTGTTCACATGAACACATACAAAAGGAGGCTACTGTATCATAGATTGCCTTTGATCCAGCGTTATCGTTTAATCTCTCTAACTTTTTGATGGCAGACACATGCACTCGCTCACTCGCTCTCTCACTCCCGCCCGTACACACTCCCTCACGCACACACACACAAAAATCAGCAGACACAACCGCAACGTTTTTGAAGTCTTTCTCTCTATAGAGACTAATGGAGTTTACGAAAATTCAAATCAGGAAGGCTGGTCTGAATGCTTATTTAACTTCATCCTGTAGGCATAACATTCACACTATTTTCTATTATAGAGGCATGGCGGGAATGAACACAAACGTATCATCATCGACATTGCGTCTCATTCTTCTCTTCTTTCCTATTTGCCATGTGAGGAATGTGTATATTAACAAGAATGGTGCTGGAGGGGATGGCTGCCGTTTTACGGGCTCCTAACCTTTGTTTTGTTGACGTTGAGTGAGAGGTTGTTTTCCTGACATCACACTCCGAGTGCCCTCACCTCCTCCTAATAGGCTGTCTCGTCGTTGTTGGTAATCAAGCCTACTACTGTTGTGTCGTCTGAAAACTTGATGATTGAGTTGGAGGCATGCAGGGCCACGCAGTCATGGGTGAACAGGGAGTAGAGGAGGGGGCTGAGCACGCACCCTTGTGGGGCCACAGTGTTGCGGATCAGCCAAGGGGGGGGCCCGTCTGGAAGTCCAGGACCCAGTTGCACAGGGCGGGGATAAGACCCGGGTCCTCAAGCTTAATGATGAGCTTGGAGGGTACTACAGTGCCTTGCGAAAGTATTCGGCCCCCTTGAACTTTTCGACCTTTTGCCACATTTCAGGCTTCAAACATAAAGATATAAAACGGTAATTTTTTGTGAAGAATCAACAACAAGTGGGACACAATCATGAAGTGGAACGAAATTTATTGGATATTTCAAACAAATAAAAAACTGAAAAATTGGGCGTGCAAAATTATTCAGCCCCCTTAACCTGGTAGGGCTAGGGGGCAGTATTTGCACGGCTGGATAAAAAAAATGTACCCGATTTAATCTGGTTACTAATCCTACCCAGTAACTAGAATATGCATATACTTATTATATATGGATAGAAAACACCATAAAGTTTCTAAAACTGTTTGAATGGTGTCTGTGAGTATAACAGAACTCATTTGGCAGGCAAAACCCTGAGACATTTTCTGACAGGAAGTGGATACCTGATGTGTTGAATTACCTTTAAGCCTATGCCATTGAAAAACACAGGGGCTGAGGAATATTTTGGCACTTCCTATTGCTTCCACTAGATGTCACCAGCCTTTACAAAGTGTTTTGAGTCTTCTGGAGGGAGATCTGACCGAACAAGAGCCATGGAACGATGATGGCCCATTAGACACCTGGCGCGCGAGTTCATGTTGGGTACCCTCGTTCCAATACGTTATAAAAGAGAATGCATTCGTCCACCTTGAATATTATTCATGTTCTGGTTAAAAAAGGCCCTAATGATTTATGCTATACAACGTTTGACATGTTTGAACGAACGTAAATATATTTTTTCCCCTCGTTCATGACGAGAAGTCCGGCTGGCTTACATCATGTGCTAACGAGACGGAGATTTTTGGACATAAATGATGAGCTTTTTTGAACAAAACTACATTCGTTATGGACCTGTGATACCTGGAAGTGACATCTGATGAAGAGAATCAAAGGTAATGGATTATTTACATAGTATTTTAGATCTCCCCAACATGACGGCAAGTCTGTATCGCAACGCGTATTTTTCTGGGCGCAGTGCTCAGATTATTGCAAAGTGTGATTTCCCAGTAAGGTTATTTTTAAATCTGGCAAGTTGATTGCGTTCAAGAGATGTAAATCTATAATTCTTTAAATGACAATATAATATTTTACCAATGTTTTCTAATTTTAATTATTTAATTTGTGGTGCTGACTTGACTGCCGGTTATTGGAGGGAAACGATTTCCTCAACATCAATGCCATAGTAAAACGCTGTTTTTGGATATAAATATGAACTTGATAGAACTAAAAATGCATGCATTGTCTAACATAATGTCCTAGGAGTGTCATCTGATGGAGATTGTAAAAGGTTAGTGCATCATTTTAGCTGGTTTTATGGTTTTGGTGACCCTGTCTTTGAATTGACAAAACATTACACACAACTCTTGTAAATGTACTGTCCTAACATACTCTAAATGTATGCTTTCGCCGTAAAACCTTTTTGAAATCGTAAAACCTGGTTAGATTAAGGAGATGTTTATCTTTCAAAGGGTGTAAAATAGTTGTATGTTTGAAAAATTTGGATTTTGACATTTATTTGGATTCAAATTTGCCGCTCTTGAAATGCACCTGCTGTTGATGGAGTGCACCACGGGTGGGACGCTTGCGTCCCACCTAGCCCATAGAGGTTAAGTTAATACTTTGTAGCGCCACCTTTTGCTGCGATTACAGCTGTAAGTCGCTTGGGGTATGTCTCTATCAGTTTTGCACATCGAGAGACTGAAATTTTTGCCCATTCCTCCTTGCAAAACAGCTCGAGCTCAGTGAGGTTGGATGGAGAGCGTTTGTGAACAGCAGTTTTCAGTTCTTTCCACAGATTCTCGATTGGATTCAGGTCTGGACTTTGACTTGGCCATTCTAACACCTGGATATGTTTATTTGTGAACCATTCCATTGTAGATTTTGCTTTATGTTTTGGATCATTGTCTTGTTGGAAGACAAATCTCCGTCCCAGTCTCAGGTCTTTTGCAGACTCCATCAGGTTTTCTTCCAGAATGGTCCTGTATTTGGCTCCATCCATCTTCCCATCAATTTTAACCATCTTCCCTGCCCCTGCTGAAGAAAAGCAGGCCCAAACCATGATGCTGCCACCACCATGTTTGACAGTGGGGATGGTGTGTTCAGGGTGATGAGCTGTGTTGCTTTTACGCCAAACATAACGTTTTGCATTGTTGCCAAAAAGTTCGATTTTGGTTTCATCTGACCAGAGCACCTTCTTCCACATGTTTGGTGTGTCTCCCAGGTGGCTAGTGGCAAACTTTAAACGACACTTTTTATGGATATCTTTAAGAAATGGCTTTCTTCTTGCCACTCTTCCATAAAGGCCAGATTTGTGCAGTATACGACTGATTGTTGTCCTATGGACAGAGTCTCCCACCTCAGCTGTAGATCTCTGCAGTTCATCCAGAGTGATCATGGGCCTCTTGGCTGCAGCTCTGATCAGTCTTCTCCTTGTATGAGCTGAAAATTTAGAGGGACGGCCGGGTCTTCGTAGATTTGCCGTGGTCTGATACTCCTTCCATTTCAATATTATCGCTTGCACAGTGCTCCTTGGGATGTTTAAAGCTTGGGAAATCTTTTTGTATCCAAATCCGGCTTTAAACTTCTCCACAACAGTATCTCGGACCTGCCTGGTGTGTTCCTTGTTCTTCATGATGCTCTCTGCGCTTTAAACTGACCTCTGAGACTATCACAGAGCAGGTGCATTTATACGGAGACTTGATTACACACAGGTGGATTCTATTTATCATCATTAGTCATTTAGGTCAACATTGGATCATTCAGAGATCCTCACTGAACTTCTGGAGAGAGTTAGCTGCACTGAAAGTAAAGGGGCTGAATAATTTTGCACTGCCAATTTTTCAGTTTTTTATTTGTTAAAAAAGTTTGAAATATCCAATACATTTCGTTCCACTTCATAATTGTGTCCCACTTGTTGTTGATTCTTCACAAAAAAATACAGTTTTATATCTTTATGTTTGAAGCCTGAAATGTGGCAAAAGGTCGAAAAGTTCAAGGGGGCCGAATACTTTCGCAAGGCACTGTATGGTGTTGAATGCTGAGCTGTAGTCAATGAACAGCATTTTTACATAGGTATTCCTCTTGTCCAGGTGGGATAGAGCAGTGTGCAGTGTTATGGCGATTGCATCATCTGTGGACCTATTGGGGCAGTACGCAAATTGGAGTGGGTCTAGGGTGACAGGTAAGGTGAAGGTGATATGACCCTTGACTAGTCTCTCAAAGCACTTCATGATGACAGAAGTGAGTGCTACGGGGCGATAGTCATTTAGCTCAGTTACCTTTGCCTTCTTTGGTACAGGAACAATGGTGGCCATCTTGAAGCATGTAGGGATAGCAGATTGGGATAGGGAGATATTGAATATGTCTGTAAACACACCAGCCAGCTGGTCTGAGCATGCTCTTTGGACATGGCTAGGGATGCCGTCTGGGCCGGCAGCCTTGCGAGTGTTAACACGTTTCAATGTCTTACTCACGTTGGCCACAGAGAAGGAGAGCCCACACTCCTTGGTAGCGGGCCGCATCAGTGGCACTGTATTATCCACAAAGCGGGCAAAGAAGGTGTTTAGTTTGTCTGGAATCAAGACGTCGGTGTCCATGATGTGGCTGGTTTTCTTTTAGTAGTCCATGATTGTCACCAGACCCTGCCACATACAGTACGTCTCGTGTCTGAGCCGTTGAATTGTGACTCCACTTTGTCTCTATACGGACATTTCTCTTGTTTGATTGCCTTGCGGAGGGAATAACTACACTGTTTGTATTCGGCCATATTCCCATCAACTTTCCATCATTAAATGCGGTGGTTTGCACTTTCAGTTTTGTGCGAATGCAAAACGGTTTCTGGTTAGGGTAGGTTTTAATAGTCACAGTGGGTACAACATCTCCTATGCACTTCCTTATAAACTCACTCACCAAATCAGCGTATAAATCAATATTATTCTCTGAGGCTACCCGGAACATGTCCCAGTCCGCGTGATCAAAACAATCTTGAAGCGTGGATTCCGATTGGTCAGACCAGCGTTGAATAGTCCTTGTCATGGGTACATCCTGTTTGAGTTTCTGCCTATAGAAAGGGAGGAGCAAAATGGAGTTGTGGTCAGATTTGCCTAAGGGAGGGCGGGGGAGGGAATTGTATGCATCGCAGAAGTTAGAATAGCAGTGATCCAGAGTTTTGCCATCGCGAGTAATACATTCAATATGCTGATAGAATTTGGGTAACCTTGTTCTCACTCACAAACCTTTACATATGCACAATTGAGAGCATCCTGTCGGGCTGTATCACCGCCTGGTACGGCAACTGCTCCGCCCATAACCGTAAGGCTCTCCAGAGGGTAGTGAGGTCTGCACAACGCATCACTGGGGGCAAACTACCTGCCCTTCAGGACACCTACACCACCCGATGTCACAAGAAGGCCAAAAAGATCATCAAGGACAACAACCAGCCGAGCAACTGCCTGTTCACCGCGCTATCATCCAGAAGGTGAGGTCAGTACAGGTGCATCAAAGCTAGGACTGAGAGACTGAAAAACAGCTTCTATCTCAAGGTCATCAGACTGTTAAACAGCCATCACTAACATTGAGTGGCTGCTGCCAACATACTGACTCATCTCTAGCCACTTTAATAATGAAAAAAATGTATGTAATAAATGTATCACTAGCCACTTTAAACAATGCCGCTTTATATAATGTTTACATACCCTACATTACTCATCTCATATGTATATACTGTACTCTATATCATCTACTGCATCTTGCCTATGCCGTTCGGCCATCGCTCATTCATATATTTCTATGTACATATTCTTATTCATTCCTTTACACTTGTGTGTATAAGGTAGTTGTTGTGAAATTGTTAGGTTAGATTACTTGTTAGATATTACTGCATGGTCAGAACTAGAAGCACATCGCTACACTCGCATTAACATCTGCTAACCATGTGTATGTGACAAATAAAATTTGATTTCATTTGAAATTTGCTTTGTTAAAATCCCCAGCTACAATAGATGCAGCCTCAGGATATATGGTTTACAGTTTGCATAAAGTCCAGAGTTCTCTTGGGAGATAATACGGTCGGCATTTGACTGTGAGAAATTCTAGGTCAGGTGAACAAAAGGACTTGAGTTCCTGTATGTTGTTACAATTACACCATGAGATGTTTTTTTTCTGTCGGGCGACGCACAAAGAATCCCAGTGGCTGTACAGACTCCAACAGTATATCCCGAGAGAGCCATGTTTCCGTGAATCAGAGTATGTTACAATCCCTGATGTCTCTGGAAATCAACCCTTGCCCTAATTTGTCTACCTTGTTATCTAGAGACTGGACATCAGCAAGTAATATACTCGGAAGCGGTGGGTGGTGTGCGCCTCCGAAGTCTGACCAGAAGGCCGCTCCGTTTACCTCTTCCGCTGCGAAGTTGTTTTGGGTCAGCCTCTGGAATCAGTTCAGATGCCCTGGGTGGTTCGGACAAAGGATCCACTTTGGGAAAGTCGTATTCCTGGTCGTAGAGCTGGTAAGTTGATGTCGCTCTGATATCCAATAGTTCCTCCCGGCTGTATGTAATAACACTTAAGATTTTCTGGGCTAACAATGTAATAAATAATACATAAAAAAAATAAAAAATACTCAAGTTTCCAAGGACTAGAAGCAAGGCAGCCCTCTCTGTCAGCGCCATCATGCATGATATCCAGAGGGAATCTAAAAAGGATATGTGCATGGAAGAAAGATATTAATTTCATATTTGTCACATTATTAAGCATGTGCTGAAAACTCAGAAATGCATCAGAAATTGTTCTTATTTTCAGCATATCAAAAAGCATATTGCGCCGGATCTGGACCCCAGCCATGAGATGTACAGTGCATTCGGAATGTAATCAGACCTTCCCTCATTAAAATGCAAATCAATTTATAACATTTTTGACATAAGTTTTTCTGGATTTTTTTGTTGTTATTCTGTCTCTCACTGTTCAAATAAACCTACCATTAAAATTATAGACTGTGCCTTTCTTTGCCAGTGGGCAAACGTACAAAATCAGCAGGGGATCAAATACTTTTTTCCCTCACTGTAGGTCTCTGTCTATGTCATGTTGATCTAGCACGGATCTAGCGTTTGTTTGCAGTACAGGTCTTTATGTTTGGTTTCAGGTTTGTAGCCCACGGGCCTACACTTTCCCCTTAATTTGTTGTGCTGTTTCCTCTCTCCTCGCTATCCCTCTCTCCTCTCTATTAATTATATTATAACGTATGGAACACCATATAACACTGGCGTCTTTTTTATGGTCGTGTCCTGCCTGGCCGTGGAACCTCCTGTCCACAGGTCCACAGGCCGATTTCTGCTGCACTATTCACAGCTATATGGTTGCATAAGAGTAGACTTGGAACTAAAGTGAACCCAAAAGCAGCTTGTCGAACTGCCTCGCCATCGCCAGCAATCATGGTTTGGTGTCGCATAGTAATCAGAGACAACATATTTCCTAAAGTTTGTAAGCATAGCCATTCATGTTTGACACAGTAAAGTTGGCTTACATGCATAATCGTAGTTTACTTCAGAAGTGGTGTTTTGCAATATAAGTCATTTTATCAACTGAGTCTTCAGTGATTCATAAAATTGAATATTTCATCCATGCTTTATGAACTCAGTAGACCTTCTGCCTTTAAATCTCATCACTCTAGGCATTTTCGTTTAATTTGAATTTCATCTCATCATAAACAAAATGTCTTCTGCTCTGGATTTCTGACCTCTGCCTGCCCTTGACCTGTCATTTGCCTGCCCCCCTGTTTTTGTAATAAACTTTTGTTACTTCAAAACTGTTTGCATCTGGGTTGCTACAAGCAACATAACTGAAGCTGATAGCCACAGTTCTTAATTGATATACTGTACTGCGAAATTCTCTAAGACGACGTAGGATGCGGTTTATGGAAAATAAATGAACATTCAATTTTCTGGCCATTGCTCTGGTGGACATTCCTGCAGTCAGCATGCCAGATGCATGCTCCCTCAAAACTTGAGATATCTGTGACAAAACTGCACATTTTAGAGTGGCTTTTCATTTTTCCCAGCATAAGGTGCACCTGTGTAATGATCATGCTGTATAATCAGCTTCTTGATATGCCACACCTGTGAGGTAGATGGATTATCTTGGCAAAGAAGAAATGCTTACTAACAGGGATGTAAACAAATGTGTGCACAAAATTTGAGAAAAATAAGCTTTTTGTGCATATGGACAATTTCTGGGATCTTTTATTTCAGCTCATGAAACATGGGAACAACACTTTACAAGTTGCATTCATATTTTTGTTCAGTATATATTCACGCTCAACCATGCTCTGCTCCTCATCATTCTCTTTTCATCACTCCTCTTCAGCCCTCGTCAAAAACCTGTTTCACTTCTCTTTTATCTCATGTAATATAAAGGTGTCATCTTTCACCTTAACGCTACACTGGTCTCTTGTCCAGAACTGGAACTGCACCACAGCAGCCACACTAAGTATAATTCAACCTTCACTTGACAGCAACTAGGTCACTGGTCATGGTCTGTCTATACCTGCAGCGATGGTTGCTGCAGCGATGGTTGCAGCGATAGTTGTCCTTCTGGAAGGTTCTCCCATCTCCACAGAGGAACTCTGGAGCTCTGTCAACATGACCATCGGGCTATTGGTCACCTCCCTGACCAAGGCCCTTCTTCCCCGATTGCTCAGTTTGGCTGGACGGGCAGCTCTTGGAAGTTTCTTGGTGGTTCCAAACTTCTTCCATTTAAGAATGATGGAGGCCACTGTGTTCCTGGGGACCTTCAGTGCTGCAGAAATGTTTTGGTACCCTTCCCCAGATCTGTGCCTCGACACAATCCTGTCTCGGAGCACTACAGACATTTCCTTCGACCTCATTGCTTGGCTTTTGCTCTGACATGCACCTTATAGACAGGTGTGTGCCTTTCCAAATCATGACCAATCAATTGAATTTACTACAGATGGACTCCAATAAAGTTGTAGAAACATCTCAAGGATGATCAATGGAAACATGATGCAAATGAGCTCAATTTCAAGTCTCATCGTAAAGTGTAGATTTATTTATTTTTTATTTAACCCTTATTTTACCAGGTAAGTTGACTGAGAACACATTCTCATTTACAGCAGCGACCTGGGGAATAGTTACAGGGGAGAGGAGGGACATGAATGAGCCAATTGTAAGGTATTTCCGTTTTTTAATACATTTGCAAAGAATTATAAAAACTAGTTTTTGCTTTGTCATTATGGGGTATTGTGTGTAGATTGATGAGGGAAAAAAGGATATAATCAATTTTAGAATAAGTTGGTCTGAATACTTTCAGAATGCACGGTGTAGCGCCTGGTGAGCGCGCGCGGGGAGACCAGGTACATACAGGCCTAATAACCTAGTTCATTGCATGCACTTGGGATGGGGGCTACATAGAGATTCTATTTCTATGGAGTCATATGAGTCATATGAGTCCGAAATATCACATGAGTAATGAAGAGAGTGTGAAGTGGTCAGATGACGCAGATGCTAAGCTACAGGACTGTTTTGCTGGCACAGACTGGAATATGTTCCAGGGTTCTTCTGATGGCATTGAGGAGTACACCACATCAGTCCCTGGCTTCATCAATAAGTGCATCGATGACGTTGTCCCCACAGTGACAGTACGTACTTACCCCAACCAGAAGCCATGGATTACAGGCAGCATCCACACTGAGCTAAAGGCTAGAGCTGCCGCACTAACCCGGCCGCTTATAAGAAATCTCACTATGCCCTCCGACGAACCATCAAACAGGCAAAGCGTTAATACAGGACTAAGATTGAATCCTATTACACTGGCTCTGACGCTCATCGGATGTGGCAGGACTTGAAAACTATTACGGACTACAAAGGGAAGCACAGCCACGAGCTTCCCTGTAACACAAACCTACCAGATGAACTAAATTAATTATATGCGTGCTTCGAGGCAAGCAACACTGAAGCATGCATGAGAACACCAGCTGTTCCGGACGACTGTGTGATCACGCTCTCTGTAGTCGATGTAGATAATAAACAGAGAGTAGCAGCAACATTAAAGGGGGGGGGGGGGGGGGCAATGCAAATAGTCTGGGTAGCCATTTGATTAGATGTTTAGGAGTCTTATGGCTTGTTGGTAGAAGCTGTTTAGAAGCCTCTTGGACCTAGACTTGGCGCTCCGGTACCGCTTGCCATGCGGTAGCAGAGAGAACAGTCTATGACTAGGGTTGCTGGAGTCTTTGACAATTTTTAGGGCCTTCCTCTGACACCGCCTAGTATAGGGTTTCTTGGATGGTAGGAAGCTTGGCCCCAGTGATGTACTGGGCCGTTCGCACTACCCTCTGTAGTGCCTGAAAGCGATAGATGGAGGAATGAAACTCCCTGCCAGATGCAGCATGACACGTGCAAACTTCTAGCACTGCAGGCGCTGAACATGTGAGGGCGGTTCCAATTATTTTCGGCAGTAGCCTAAAGGTTAGAGAGGCAGACCAGCAGTCGGAATTTAACTGGCAGCTGGAAGGCTGCTAGTCTCTTATCCAATGTACCATCTCCGCCATTGTGCCCTTAAGCAAGGCACTTAACCCCCTACAATTGCTCTCCATCTAGGGGTGCTGCAGTGCTGCTGACCCTGTGCCTCTTAAAGTGTGTTTGCATGTGTGTATATGTGTGTGAGTGTGCGTTGTGTGTGTTTGTGTGTGTATCTGGGGGTGTTGGGAATTCAGAAGACAAATTTCCGTTGTAACCAATGGACAACAAACATGTATTCTATGCTATTCTATTCTATCAAGTTGTTGCTTTTACCGTCTTCCTTCACTGATAAAATCAATATTTTAGAATCTACCCTACTTAGTCTCACACCGTCTTTCTTTTCAGTGCACAGAAACATCCATACTAAAGGCCAAATCACAGCATCAATAGCTTTTGTCTGCTCTACACCAGGAGAAGAGAAAGACTGTGCAGAATAACCTAGCTGAAAGTAAGGCAGTATGATCAAAATAATACATGTGTCTCCTACTGGTAACAGTGGCGTGTATTCATGGATGCCAATGGAAGCCAGGCTTCCCCAGAAATGTGTAATTATTCTTAATTTTAAATAAAATAACGCATATTAGGCCTCTGTGTTTCATAATTGTCCTTCAGTTTGCAAGTCGCTGAATCTATCTCACCGGAGAAAGCATCAAAGTGAGCGAAACAGCGCCCCTCTGTCTCCGTATTTAGAGCCCATCTAACTGATTCTGTCTGGTCAGAAAGAATATGAGATTGTTGCTAACCGTAGCATTGAATTAAATAGCAATGGAAGCAAGCATTTGGCCTATTTTTTTATATAAAGGAATAGCCAATCAGTGTTGAGCTAAACTGAGTGAGCTCAACCGTGAATGGTCCTGGCGCACCAAAAACAAAGTTTGGATTTGGCTTCACACCAATCACATCGCATCAAAAGCAAAACGTAATTGACAGAAAAAAATGTAATTGTTGCATCTCGTTGTGTCGTTATCCTCCGGTGGCTAGCTAGCTAAAATCGTTCCTTTCCTAAATTAGCCATGGATGGAGAGACACACACACACAGACAGAGCGAGATAGAGTACCATGGACAGCCACATGATATTTAGCTTACGTTGATAGGACTAAATAGTTTTTGGTATCTTTAAGTTGTCACTGTATTAGACTAAGCATACTGTATGTTCAGTCAGTAGCATCCACCTGCAGCCAGGTGGTTTATTTGGCATGGGGCCTTATGACACTGACAGACCTGGTCTGTGCTAAATGGATAACACTAGCCCACTGTTTGTGACAAACAAATTGATATTTTGCGCTTTATAAATAAAATACATTAATATTGTGTGTGTCCATACAGTATGTTGACGGCATAACACACCATAATGTACACTACCGTTCAAAAGTTTGGGGTCACTTAGAAATTGGGGTCACAGCGCAAACTGGCCCTAACCAGAATAGAAAGAGGAGTGGAAGGCCCCGGTGCACAACTGAGTAAGAGGACAAGTATATTAGTGTCTAGTTTGAGAAACAGGCGCCTCACAAGTCCTCAACTGGCAACTTCATTAAATAGTACCCGCAAAACACCAGTCTCAATGTCAACAGTGAAGAGGCGACTCCGGGATGCTGCCCCCCCTCCACCCTCTGAGGATATGCATAACTTAATATTATGTCTCCAGAGAAACCTGTATTGACATTTTTGGATTTGCCCTAGAATAACTACTTTTCGGAGAATTACACACCAATACAGATCTCTATGTATGTTCAGATGGTGTCTGAATTCTGTATTGCAGTTCTATCAAGTATACCATTGGCAGACTGTCTACTATTGGCAGATTTTATATGCAAAAACATATAATTAATTTAGGTTTCGCAGACAGTAATACGATACGTGGTATTGAAGAGTACAATCTTAGGCAAATACATGGGCTATATTTCGGCAGACGATCTGTCTATCTGGTCAAAATCACTGATACAGGTCCCTCTCCACCATATGGTGGTATGGATAAATTGGAATTATGTCTCCTAGATACAAGTACAGGTCCTTTTTTATCAAATTTCTATAAGCAGACTTACTGTAGGTGTTTTTGGCTGGGGTTAAAATGACCCAAGTCGGTCATATGAGGGTTAAGGCTCCTGCAGCGTCAAAACATATTTTCCTCTCTCCCACAGCCCCTCTATACTGCTTTGGTACTATAGCTCAGTTGTTGGCTCTTGGCAATTACACTTATGTCACGACTTCCGCCGAAGTCGGTTCCTCTCCTTGTTAGGGCGGCGGTCGGTGTCACCGGTCTACTAGCCATCGCCGATCCTCTTTTCATTTTCCATTTGTTTTGTCTTTGATTCTACACACCTGTTTTTCATTCCCCAATTATTGTTCATGTATTTAACCCTCTGTTTCCCCCATGGTGTTGTGCGGGATTGTTTATTGTCATGTTTCGATATTGTTGGTGCTGTGTCTTGCCCGTGCGTAAAGTTGATATTCGTGTGTTGTGTTTGGGCAAGTGTATTGTTTTACCTTGCACCATTTATTTTATATTGAGTAAAGTTACATTGCTCCCAATTCTCAGCTCTCCTGCGCCTGTGTCACAACGTCCACAGAAGGTGGCGCCTCTCCCCGGTCAGGCGGTGCTCGGCGGTCGTCGCCGGCCTAGTAGCTGCCACCGATCTATGTTTCTGTGTCTTTTGGTTATGTCTGTTTAGGTCTGCACCTGTTCTGTGTTAGTTCATTAATGGGGTATTTAGTGTGTCTGTTTTTTGGGGGATTTGTGCGGGATTGTTTATTGTCATGCCTTTTGGGCACGAAGGGGAATATTGTGGTTCCTTATTTACGCTGCGTGTTTTAGGCATTAGGGTTGCCGGGCTGCGTCCCGTCCCTCAGTACTTTTGGAGCTGTTCTCCATTTGTGTATATTGTGCACCCTGCCTTGTTGCAGCAATTTTTCAAGGATTTATTAAATGTGTGTTTCACGGACCTCAGTCTCCTGCGCCTGACTTCACCCCTCCTGCTATTGAAGTGTATCGTGACAGCCTGACTGCATGCACCATTCTGACAACTTATTGCGATAGGCAGAACAAACCAATCATAACACTGCAAGGGTTTCAAGGAATCATCCTCTTATTTATTCCCAGAAAGAGTTTGAATAGACAGGCAGTGTCTATCCCAATTGTTTTTGTTAAGTGAGGAGATTTATAATTTAGGGCAATGACGCACTTAGAGACCTGCATTTTGAGTGCACCCCACTGTTTTTGCACTTTTCATTCAGTTGGAGTAACTCAATTTCCAGGTAAATCACTCAAGAGGGACTTCAAAATTGGACGTTTATCCATGTCCTGAGGACATCGGGAAATGCCTTCAAATCAAATTATATTGGTCACATACACATGGTTAGCAAATGTTAATGCGAGTGTAGCGAATTTCTTGTGCTTCTGGTTCCGACAGTGCAGTAATATCTAACAAGTAATCTAACAATTCCCCAACAACTACCTAGTACACACAAATCTAAAAGGGGGAATGAGAATATGTACATATAAATATATGGATGAGCGATGGCCGAGCGGCATAGGCAAGGTGCAATAGATAGTATAAAATACAGTATATACATATGATATGAGTAATGTAAGATATGTAAACATTATTAAAGTGGTGTTATTTAAAGTGGCATTGTTTAAAGTGACTAGTGATCCATTTGTTAAAGTGGCCAGTGATTGGGTATCCATGTCGGCAGCAGCCTCTCTGAGTTAGTGATTGCTGTTTAGCAGTCTGATGGCCTTGAGATAGAAGCTGTTCTTCAGTCTCTCGGTCCCAGCTTTGATGCATCTGTACTGACCTCGCCTTCTGGATGGTAGCGGTGTGAACAGGCAGTGGCTCGGGTGGTTGTTGTCATTGATGATCTTTTTTGCCTTCCTGTGAAGGTGTCATGGAGGGCAGGTAGTTTGCCCCCAGTGATGCGTTGTGCAGACTGCACCACCATCTGGAGTGCCTTGCGGTTGAGGGCGGAGCAGTTGCCGTACCAGGCTGTGATACAGCCAGACAGGATGCTCTCGATTGTGGATCTGTAAAAGTTAGTCAGGGTTGTGGGTGACAAGCCACATTTCTTCAGCCTCGAGGTTGAAAAGGTGCTGTTGCGCCTTCTTCACCACACTGTCTGTGTGGGTGAACCATTTCAGTTTGTCGTTGATGTGTACGCCGAGGAATTTAAAACGTTCCACTTTCTCCACTGCTGTCACTTCAATGTGGATAGGGGGGTGCTCCCTCTGATCATGTCCTTTGTTTTGTTGACATTGAGTGTTTTCCTGACACCACACTCCGAGTGCCCTTACCTCCTCCCTGTAGGCTGTCTCGTCATTGTTGGTAATCAAGCCTAGTACTGTTGTGTCGTCTGCAAACTTGATGATTGAGTTGGAGGTGTGCATAGCCACACAGTCATGGGTGAACAGGGAGTACAGGAGGGGGCTGAGCACGCACCCTTGTGGGGCCCCAGTGTTGAAGGTCAGCGCGTTGGAGATGTTGTTTCCTACCTTCACCACCAGGGGCGGCCCGTCAGAAAGTCCAGGACCCAATTGCACAGGGCGGGGTTGAGGCCCAGGGCCTCCAGCTTGATGATGAGCTTGGAGGGCACTATGGTGTTGAATGCTGAGCTGTAGTCAATGAACAGCACAACCATCCACTAGGGGCAACAGTGAGCGCTATTACCATCAAGTAGGCTTGGATTTTGCTAGGGTATTGTGGACGGGGTTTGTATGATGGGCATAATCCCACAACTCTGGATCAGAAAGTTGCATGTTTGATTCCAGTGGTGGACACTTCTAATTTTTTGGTTGGGTTTAACCCTATCCCAAACCTTATCCCTTAATTTAACCATTTGGAATGAGTGCCTAAACTTAATGTTTTAACCCTATCCAAAACCCTAACCCTTAACCTTCTAAGTGTTAAGTTTGGAAATTTGACATTTGGAGAAACAGAACAATACTGAGCAGGAGAAATCAACCCAGAGCGTCAAAAACACACAAATTTGATGTTTGGAGAAACGTCTAATTCTGCAATGAGACTGTGAGAGCTTGTTGCAATTTCTCTGTGTCGTGTTGGCCTTCTAAAATGTCTTCATTCTCTCTTTTCTCTGCCGGCACACTAATTTGCATGTTGCCTTTGCAGAAACTACTGTTAGTGTTGCACACTTTAAAACTGTTCAATGGACAAATAACAGTGAGTCACTTGTTTTTTGTTTTGTTATTGTCTAGTAGTGATTTAGTTGTTTTGCATATGATCACGTAGATAAGAAATCACCATGGATTGATTAAAGGATTACAGAGAGTAAACCCTCAAAATGATTGGTACAAAATCATGTGGCATGTGCGTAAGTACATGCGTGATCAGTTGCCTATTTAAGCTCCATTCTGAGTCAGTGTGTCTGTTTCCTCAAGCTGTTGAGGTGTCGGAGACGGATACACACCCCCATTGACACTGGCAGTAGCATGAATTAATCAGAGTGTGTGATGATGCCGTGTGCGTGGCATGTGTATGTGTGTGCAGCGGGAGCTGGTCATGGATGGATTGGCACTCCCTCCAGAAGCGAACAGGAACGTAGGATGATCTGGGCTGGTGACCATTTCCAGGCCTGCAGCCTTGTGCCAAGTTAATAGCTGCCTTCAATCTCTATCCATACGTTCTCTGTGCTCCAAAGGCGGAGTGTGAAAAAATTGCTTGGGCGCTGGGCCCAAGAGAAAATAAACCACCTACAATCATTATAGAGCCTAAAATAGCCCCAAATTGGGAAGAGCGACAGCATGTCAGAGCATGATGGAGTTATAACACGTGTCCGAATCATCAACACGTTCATTGTGTTTACCAGCGTGGTTAGTCTGCCTAGCAACAGACAATCACAATCAGGCTGCAGATGGACACCACCACTGTCCACTGGTCCCATTGGGAGTCAATGATCAGGCTATATTCTGCATCCTGCTTAGAGAGTTTTGTGGTTTCAATGAAATAGCATATGGAAACTTCCAGGATGGTGATGATTCACCTGTGTTCTGCAGAAACAAAAGCATTGAAATGTGATCTAAGTTTTTTTTCGAATAGACTGCTACTGTGACATCACAGGAGGCTGCTGAGGGGAAGACGGCTCATTATAAGGTCCGGAACGGCGAGAATGGAATGGCATCAAACACCATGTGTTTGATGTATTTGATACCGTTCCACTGATTCTGCTCCAGCCATTACCACGAACCCGTCCTCCCCAATTAAGGTGCCTCCAACCTCCTGTGTGTGACGTGACTATAATGAGAATTTCCCTGCCTAGTAATTTTCTCTGTTCTACTGAAACTGCTGCTAATCCTTTAGTAGGACAGTCTTAATAGTGGAGTTTCAGTTGTAAAATTAAGCATTTTGACATACACCCTAAGAAGGGAGTATGTTTATGTTCTAAATATTTAGACACAAGTATGAAATGCTATGACAAAACACATCTATTTTGGGCCTGTTTCCCTCCAAACAATGTCTTGTAGAAGCTTCAATCCTGTAAAACACCTTTTTAAACCTCACCCCTCCTTCCACCTCCCAATAAGGACATTTTGAAGTATTTGCTCCATGTGTGAGTCACAATTCCTCCAACTAATATAAAAAAAACTCCTGATATTTTTAGCATGCATCTTTCTTTATGCCTCGGGGCTTGGTGATTAAAATGTTGCGCTGTTTTAGTCTACCCAGACAAGTCAAAATTCGAAAGCCTAATACATTCACATTTCCACCCAAGCTGCATACCAATCACATCTATAACGAGTGTATGCGTCAGTGAGTGATGTCAATGTCTGTATGCTTTCGGCATTGTATGGATTGATTGGAATGTTGTTTTCTGTTTTTGCGCTAAGCTTGTATTATTTATGCCACCAGTCTATGCCTGCTTACGTATAGACATTAATGACTCATCTTAGGAACCCCTCGCAAATGTGCTGTGTTGACTCACCAACCTCTGGATATATGAAAGTGTTGTTATTATATGCATAATCTAGTACCTTACATTCTGACCCAATTACCTATAATTAGTTGTTGGAAAGGTAGGTCAGTGCCATGGATACACCTACGCAACATCCACGGCCATGGAAGCACCAACGCAAAAAGATCACATTCAAATACAATGTCATTGCAAACGGCCATGGAAGCACTGGTTCTTCCATGGCCGTGGATGTTGCGTAGGTGTATCCATGGCACTGACCTACCTTTCCAAAAACCTTCAATGCAACTGGCTTGTCGGTTGGTCTTTCGGATAGTGCTGTTGTGTTGTGGTCACTCAGATAATCTAGCTGTGTTGTGGTAAACCATGCATTGTGTGTTGTTTTGCTGTAACTATATGTGATTGTGTTGTGAATGCTCGGTGTCAGTGTTACAGAAATGTATTACATTAGGGACCCATGTTATTTCTGAGTGGTGACAAAGGCCAAGCACTGAGCAAACAGTCGTGTCACAGACCTCTCAGATACTGTAACCCAATTTAAGGGGATGCTGATGGAGGATGAATGGACAGTGTGTGTGTGTGTGTGTGTGTGTGTGTGTGTGTGTACAACTGGACATTTTCCACAACAGACACACTGTAAAAAATATACCTTAACCAATTGCTTAATCAGTTTTATTCTGTGAGTTGAGTGGACTTCAAATAGACAAGAATTTGAGCTAATGTGTTAAAGTTTGTACACAACAAACTCTGCTCGAAGTGAGCTGAATTTTAAAAAAACTTGTTGAGTAAAATTACAACTTCATGTTTGCTTTTGGAAAGCAGCACTGTATGTTGGTTCAGCTAAATGCCCAAATGTTGAGCAAACTCACAATCCTATATGTATTCTTTGTAGTTGTTAACATACCACCACAGTCAGAGTCTGGCACTAAGACAGCATTGAATGAGCTGTATTCCGCCATAAGCAAAACAAGAAAACACTCACCCAGAGGCAGCGCTCCTAGTAGCCGGGGACTTTAATGCAGGGAAACTTAAATCCGTTTTACCAAATTTCCATCAGCATGTTAAATGTGCAACCAGAGGAAAAGGAACTCTGGACCACCTATACTCCACCCACAGAGACGCATACAAAGCTCTCCCTCCATTTGGCAAATCTGACCACAATTCTATCCTCCTGATTCCTGTTGACAAGCAAAAATTAAAGCAGGAAGCAGATGCTAAGCTACAGGACTGTTTTTCTAGCACAGACTGGAATATGTTCCGGGATTCCTCTGATGGCGTTGAGGAGTACACCACATCAGTCATTGGCTTCATCCATAAGTGTATCGATGATGTCGTCCCCACAGTGACCGTACGTACATACCCCAATCAGAAGCCATGGATTACAGGCAGCATCCGCACTGAGCTAAAGGCTAGAGCTGTCGCTTTGAAGGAGCGGGACTCTAACCTGGAAGCTTATAAGAAATCCCGCTATGCCCTCCGATGAACCATCAAACAGGCAAAGCGTCAATACAGGACTAAGATCGATTCGTACTATATCGGCTCTGACGCTCGCCGGATGTGGCAGGGCTTGCAAACCATTACAGACTACAAAGGGAAGCACAGCCGAGAGCTGCCCAGTGATATGAGCCTACCAGACGAGCAAAACTACTTCTATGCTCGCTTCGAGGCAAATAACACTGAAACATGCATGAGAGCATCAGCTATTCCGGAAGACTGATCACGCTTTCCGCAGCCGATGTGAGTAAGACCTTTAAACAGGTCAACATTCACAAGGCCGCAGGGCCAGACGGATTACCAGGACGTGTACTGCGAGCATGCACTGACCAACTGGCAAGTGTCTTCACTGACATTTTCAACCTTTCCCTGTCTGAGTCTGTAATACCAACATGTTTTAAGCAGACCACCATTGTCTCTGTGCCCAAGAACACTAAGGTAACCAACCTGCCTAAATGACTACAGACCCGTAGCACTCACCTCTGTAGCCATGAAGTGCTTTGAAAGGCTGGTCATGGCTCACATCAACACCGTCATCCCAGAAACCCTAGACCCACTCCAATTTACATACCGCCCCAACAGATCCACAGATGATGCAATCTCTATTGCACTCCACACTGCCCTTTCCCACCTGGACAAAAGGAATACCTATGTGAGAATGCTATTCATTGACTACAGCTCAGCGTTCAACACCATAGTGCCCTCAAAGCTCATCAATAAGCTAAAGACCCTGGGACTAAACCCCTCCCTCTGCAACTGGATCCTGGACTTCCTGACGGGCCGCCCCAGGTGGTAAGGGTAGGTAACAACACATCCGCCACACAAGGGCCCCTCAGGGGTGCACACTCAGTCCCCTCCTGTACTCCCTGTTTACTCATGACTGCACGGCCAGGCACGACTCCAACACCGTCATTAAAATTGCCGATGACACAACAGTGGTAGGCCTGATCACCGACAACGACGAGACAGTCTATAGGGAGGAGGTCAGAGACCTGGCCGTGTGGTGCCAGGACAACAACCTCTCTCTCAACGTGATCAAGACAAAGGTGATGATTGTGGACTACAGGAAATAGAGGACCAAACACGCCCCCATTCTCATCGACGGGGCTGTAGTGGATCAAGTTGAGAGCTTCAAGTTCCTTGGGGTCCACATCACCAACAAACTAACATGGTCCAAGCACACCAAGACAGTCGTGAAGAGGGCACGATAAAACCTATTCCCCCTCAGGAGACTGAAAAGATTTGGTATGGGTCCTCAGATCCTCAAAAAGTTCTACAGCTGCACCATCGAGAGCATCATGATTGGTTGCATCACTGCCTGCTATGGCAACTGCTCGGCATCCGACCGCAAGGCACCACAGAGGGTAGTGCGAACAGCCCAGTACATCACTGGGGCCAAGCTTCCTGCCATCCAGGACCTCTATGCCAGGCGGTGTCAGAGGAAGGCCCTAGAAATTGTCAAAAACTCCAGCCACCCTAGCCATATACTGTTCTCTCTGCTACAGCCTGGCAAGCGGTTCCAGAGCGCCAAGTCTAGGTTCTAAACAACTTCTACCCCCAAGCCATAAGACTCCTGAAGATCTAGTCAAATGGCTACCTAGGCTATTAGCAGTGCCCCCCCCCCACCCTTCTTTACACCACTGCTACTCTCTGTTGTCATCTGTGGATAGTCACTTTGATAACTATACCTACATGTACATACTACCTCAACTAACCGGTGCCCCTGCACATTGACTCTGTATCGGTACCCCCCTGTACATAGTCTCGCTATTGTTATTTTACTGCTGCTCTTTAATTACTTGTTACTTTTATATCTTACTCTTATCCCCCAAAAATGTAAACTGCATTGTTGGTTAGGGGCTCGTAAGTAAGCATTTCACTATAAGGTGTACACCTGAGAATCCATAATAAACAGTTGTATTTGTTATATTCGCTATGTAGCCCTTATTGTTGTGTGTTCATTTTAACTCACCTTATATGTCCTACAGGAGCCACCGTACCTGCCTGCTCTAAACAGTTGTTCTCTCTCATTCACTCCTGTGCATTTTAATGCCAGCATGTATACACAAAAAAAGCGCTTTTTGTTTGAATTGGCCTTTACAATTGTATGTTGAATCAACAAACTCTGCTCAAAGTGAGCTGAATTTGAACATGCTTATTGAGTCAAATTACAAATGTATGTTGTTTTCTCAAAACCACACCCATCACGATCATATTTCCTAGCATGCTCTACTGCAGGTTGATTTTCAGAATTGTTTGTTTCAATACCTGTGTTTATGCATGTACATTGATTAATCAACCAATCTTATGCTACACAATCATAAATAACATACCGTTTTCTAAACTAATCCAATCTGTTCGTTTTTGGACTTTTTGCACCCGTTACTGAGACGGTTGTTCCAGTTTATAGTTTTGATTTAGTCTCAATAATAAATCTTCCCTATCCGACAATCATTTTCAATGCTGGTTGCGAACATTTTTTAGATATCCTCACTCTGGCTAGATTCCAATAGGAATTACGGGTGTATCATCCACCGTAAAGGAAATGTCCTCTCCTTTCAGACTGACTTCACAGTATCACCAAATGGAAAAATATGCTAGATCTTTCTACTTTGTTTTTATATGATTTTTTTTCCATGTTCCGTCTTCCTAGATATCTACCCTCCTGTTAGGTCTGCTAATTTGAAGTGAAAACCGTAAGGAGCATAGATATCCAGGAAAAGAGAACAGTTTAGTAAATAAACGTAAAAAGTACAATAATGATGCTTATACTGTATGCTAGATAAAGACTGCGCACATATTGCCCACACAAACTTCCCTTATTTACATATAATTTATATGTTTGGTTGTAGGCCCCCCTCTTTCAACAACATTTCTGTGTACTCTGTAGGTTTTCACAAGTCTGTCAATAGGGAAAGCTTTGGGACACAACACTGAGAGTCTGTGTAATGGTTGGACTCCCTGAATTGCGCATGGATCTGGTGGGTGGCAACGGAAAATAACCTTACCCCGATATGGCAGCTTCACAAAAAAAATGTTTCCCGTCAACAAGGATATATGTATAAACTCTAGGAACTCTACTTACCAGACATAAAGTGAAATGTGTCCCTCGCTATCAAATAAACATCTGAATCCAACTTTTGTCCGAAACACCATATTTCTGCTGTGTAGACAGTGCTAGATTTATTAGTGGGAGATCTCGTGTGAAATGGCAGCCCGCTGTCTAACTCAGCAGGAATATTTAATTAATTTTAGAATAAAATAACGTAACGTAACAAAATGTGGAAAAAGTCAAGGGGTCTGAATATTTTCCCAAAGCACTGTACATCACATATCTGTGTTTTCTCAGCACATTCAAGATATGAAGCTATATTGATTCTACAAATGCTTCTCTTGGCTGAGGTGCATATGCGGATCTTTATATACTTTTCGATATGCTGAAAATAAGGAGGATTTCTGATGCATTTCTGAGTTTTCAGCACATGCTCAGTAATTTGACAGATATGAAATCCATATTTTTCTTTCATGCACCAGATATAATATATATGTGAGTGGGTGCACACGCATCAGGTTCGTGTCTTCAATTTATCTCACCTCAGATATCTCCCAGGGCTCATACAGTAGCAGTGAGATTTTTGAGGTCCGGATTGGATGCACGTAGAAACTTTCCCATTACGGAGAATATTGTTGCTGCATATATGAAATTAAGGACATGCATATCTGGAATATGTCTGCTCCTTATATATAATAAAATATCTGATCCAGAAATATATTAATATATCCAATAACCTAAAACACAAGTCCAATCTACACTGGAGTTGCTTACCAAGAAGACAGTGAACGTTGTGGCGGAGTTACAGTTTTGACTTAAATCTACTTGAAAATCTATGGCAAGACCTTATTAAGATGGTTGTCTAGCAATGATCTAGAGGCGAAAGAAACGCACACCTATTTAGGCGAGGTGCTGGCTAGCGGAGTGGAACACTTAAAAAAATAAAGGAGAGCCGCACACTCTAGGAGCTCAGATGCAAAAATATTTATGTCCAACGTTTCGACAGACAAGCTGTCTTCATCAGGGTATAATGAAAAACATTGCGGGATGACTCATTTATATAGTGTCAAAAGACACACAGGTGTCTGTAATCATGGCCAGGTGAGGCCTGATATCATTGGTTAATTCTCATATATTAAAATAGCATACAAAAAACATAAATGGATAGTGTACGATCATAGATACAATTTGGCTCCATAAGCCTACAAACATTTACAATAGCAAAATTACAATAATCACAATAATGGCTTCAGATCAAAGTCTACGTTGAGACCGAAGGGAGCAAGGGTCTTTAAATGTAAAGGTCCAGGCAGCCTCTCGTTTTAACAATAAATTGTCGAGGTCACCCCCTCTCCTAGGGCGGGTGACATGTTCGATGCCGATATAACGTAGAGACGAAATCAAGTGGTTTTCTTCCAAAAAGTGGGCCGCAACTGGGTAAGTCGAGTTTTTGCACCAAGTGCTACAATGCTCCGAGATACGTACTTTTAATTCACGCTTTGTTTTACCCACATCATTTTTACCACAAGGACAAGTTATAAGATAAGTAACTGCCTTAGTGGAGACACGTGATAACACCTTTGATTGGGATCTGTTTCCCTGTTTGGGGGTGTTTGAAGGATCTACATTTATAAGTGCCTTTGCATTCAGCACAGCCATTACATTTGTAGTTTCCATCCAGTAGGGGCGCAAATAGACGTTGTACTCATAAGGTCTTCAATACTTACCTTTGGTCTAAAGGGGAATACTATATCATTACATTTTATTATTTTGTATTTACTAATTAAGTATGTAGTACCTACTTGCTTGGTTCATAGGAAGTACGTTTGGTACTAAATTGTTACCATGTATTTATTTTTTGTTCCTAGGTATTTACCTTGTTAATATCTAGTAATTACCGGGCTGTAAAATGAAGGGTTACCGCTAAATCCAAAGACTCACGCACCTTACAACACACAACTGCTGGCATTCCACCACTGTACTATTCTATCTATGTATTACCAAGTATGTTTACATAACAGTTCAACACTTTCCATGACTACACAGTACTTCATTTGGATCCCAATGAGGACAAATATTCCATTTGGTGATACTGTTTCTTTTTATGCAAGTTTTTCCATGGTCCGTCTTCCTGGATATCTAAAAGAGAACAGTTTAGAAAATGAACGTAAAAGTACAATAACAATGCCTACATGCTAGATAAAGACGGCACAAATATTGTTTCTCAAAAGTTTGTTGCCCACACAAACGTCCCTTATTTATATATGTTTTATGGTTGGTTGTAGGCCTCCCTCGTTCAAAAACATTTCTGAGTACTCTGTAGGTTTTTACACTCAGTTTTGGGACACAACATTGTGATTCTGTGTACTGGTTGGACTCCCTGAGTTATGCACTGTTCTGGTGGGCGGCAACAGAAAATAACCCTACCCAACAACAAAAAACATACCCCCCCCCCCCCAAAAAAAATGCTAACCTCCCTGTTATTGTAATGGTGAGAGGTTATAGCATGTCTTGGGGGTATGATATAAACTGCTAACCTCCCCTGTTATTGTAATGGTGAGAGGTTAGCATGTCTTGGGGGTATGATATTTGTGCCTATGTAACTTTCTCACTCATTATTCATGATTAATTCAGGACTATCCGTAATCATGGTAGCATCCACATTAATGTAGAAGTGTTTAGAAACATATTACATTCTCATTTACAATAAAAGTGACTCCAAAATGACACAGTATATTATTTCACATTCATTTCTATTGGGCACAAAAAAATCTGAAACACTAAAACAAACAACAAATGCATATGTTGAGCTTTACTGTGCCTGGGTCTGAAGTGCATGGTAAGAGTGGCCCCTACTGCTGAATCTGGAGATGTTTTCCCCCCTAAACTCAAGACATGTTTCCTACTTGACCTTTAAAAGGATCATGTATCAGGTAAAACTTTCAATAAATCATTGAATACTCTATATTTTCAATATGTTGCATTCTTTATTCAATCGGTTGTTAATGGCAACATTTGGTGTATTTTCTGTTCTCCAAAAAAGCACATTGGCATATTATTCAACACCAAAGACACGAGGCAATCATTGACAAGATGCAGTGACGTGAAGAGGCTTTGTGAGACGCAGTGGTTGACTGGGCAGTGTACAGTGGTCACACACATTGCTTAGCCCTAACTCGCCCCATAGACAGTCATCATCAGGGCAATCATGTGTGAACAACAACACTTGTTGTCCAACAGTCTTGACAACATTCTTTTCCTAATCTCCTTACCTTCATGACAACTGTAAAGACACATGGAAGGTTAAAAATCAACACAAGAAAAGCCTACCAGTGCTTTTACAATTTGATTAACATCAGAGATAGGAGGAGAGAAAAGGAGGGGGCATTGGTACAAAGGCATTGTGTGAAACAAGATTCAAAATTAGTTCGCTTCAACATCATGCTGATATGGTTAGACTGAAAACAGATAGAACCAGAGCCACATAGAGGTCAGGCCAAAGCTTGCTATGCCCGCTCTGAATCACTGGGGGAAAGGACACTCACAATAGGTGAACTACCAATGAACAACATTTTAGCATCAATTTCAAATGATTTTGTACAACTGAATTAGAAGCTAGAGACATTCAGCTAGGTGTAAGTACTGTACAGTACATTCTCTCACTAGGAGTGATGGATGAAACATTTAAGAAGCTTGATAGGCCATTGACAATGCTGCCTGCGACCACATTTTAGGAAGTAGCAGCAATAGCTGACACCATTGCAACAAATAGCACAAAATGGTTACCCGTTTAGTTGTTTGCTCGCAATCAGTGTTGTTCTTTGTTAATAAAGGCAACTTGATCATAAGTTCTTCAGTAGACCACTTTGTGAATATACTGCAAGGCCTGCAAAGAGATATACATGCTTTTTGATGGAAGAGCTTGACCATATTTGTTCACAACAGAGGGTATAGGATATTTTGAGGTTAAGTTTTTTTTTTGTCTCACTAACAATAAGACTGTCACGTCCTGACCAGTAAAGGGCCTATTTGTTATTGTAGTTTGGTCAGGATGTGGCAGAGGGTATTTGTTGTACATGTTTTTGGTTATGTGTTTATATAGAGGGTTATTTTGTGTAGAGTGTTTCTGGGTTTAGTGGTATATCTATGTAGAAATGGTATTTATTTAAGTGGTTCAGGGTTTATTAGATATGTATTTATGTAAGATGGGGTGTTTGATTTAGGTGTTCCGGGTTGTTGGGTATGTTCTTGTATTGTATTTCTAGGGGGCTGGTCTAGTGTTGTATTTC
Source organism: Salmo salar (assembly GCF_965601325.2). NCBI lineage: Eukaryota > Metazoa > Chordata > Actinopteri > Salmoniformes > Salmonidae > Salmo > Salmo salar. The sequence goes on from NC_138318.1 coordinate 6,158,438, forward strand.
TGTGTTGGCCTGGTGTGGCTCTCAATCAGGAACTGCTGTACATCGTTGTTGCTGATTGAGAGTCATACTTAGGTCGCCTGTTTTCACCTGTTAGTTGGTGGGAGATTGTGCTTGTTTAGCTGTGTGCCTGACAAGACTGTACAGTTCGTTTGTGTTTTTGTATACGTTTGTGTTTCCCTTCTTCACCAAATAAAAAGAAGATGAGTATATATTTTCCCGCTGCATCTTGGTCTTTACCCTTCGACAACCGTGACAAAGACACATACGACTAATGCAAATAAGTTACGCTTAGATGAATGACAATATTGAAATAAAATATTTGTGATGTATAATGTATATTCAAAAAATTAAGTATATTCACTTTCTTCTACTTTAATAATTGTTATATATTTAACATGCATTTTAAATCATGAAACCTAGTTATATCTGTCATTCCTTATACATGCATGTGGATTGGTAAGGACACATAATTACATAAGCAATGGGTGCAGCTTGAAAACATATTCATTTATGTAACCCTCTATAAAAATCGACCTAAACTAGGTTGAAAAAATATATATAGTGTGAGCGGACCAAGTAATTTGGTGTCACTCTAAAGCAGAAAGGTGGAATAAACGAGTCACGAGTAGGTTTTCTTGATTGAACACAGTTCTCTGTTGAGAGATTTCTGACGATACAAACACTCCAACACAATCAATGAGAATCTCCCGAAGAAAAACACATCTTCTTCAGATGACACAGGAACACAAGACGATTATCTTTAAACTATAACACCAATCACAGGTTTGTCACCGTCTTAATGGATCTTCTTGGATCGCTCCCCTCTCTTGGTAGCCATTCTACAGAGACAGTTTATCTTCTCCCTCTTCGCTGGTTCCCCCCTCCCTCTTGTAGGGAAAAGAGAATAAGTCATTAGTAAGCTGTGCTTAATTGCCTCTGGTCACATTGACTCACATGCCTGGTTGGGCTACTATCCGTGAGCCCAGCCTGCCCTCTGGTGGTCCTCCCACATTTGATCTACAGTATGTTGGCACAATGGTGGAAAACAACATTTACAATATGGAGTCATTCGCATACAGTACATGTAAAACAGAGTCCTATGCTCCTCGGGCCAATGTCCTTGTCAACATACAAAATGTGTATGCGTGTGGTATGTCTTTCAGGTGATTGACAGTGGTGACTATTTAAACATTTTGCAATGATGTGTGCCTTTGGGTGGAGTGATAGTAAGTCTCTCTGTCAGTTGATAAGGAATGGTGCTTAATCGATGGATAAAGTGCACACCACACTAAACAACTCTAGACCACTTTTAAAATGGATAATTTTATCCCTTTGAAATTATACTCTATTCTCACAAATTGTCAAAACACAGGCTGCAAAACTTTCCAAAACCATACAGACAGACAACTGACAATAGATACTCAAACAACTATAATGAGTGAATAAAAACAGTCAACTCTGAAAACAGTAAAAACAGTAAAATCATTTTCATTATTTTTACTAGTGATGTGCCGAGTACTCGGACAAAACGAGTACCGTAATGGAGATCAATTTTCCAAATACGATTATGACAAGTATTATTTTTTGTAATTATTTGTGATCAGGAAACTCCCCTTCTCCAAACATCGCGTATGAATCAGAATCCATAGCTAGTTATTTCCTGTCGACTTTGCTGAGGCCATACGGTTGTTCAGTAGGCCTATGTTGTTTGTCCATATATTCCATTGCTGACGACGTCTGTCATTAAATCGTGATCCAAACCCATGCTTGCTTGCTATTATTATTTACTCTAGCCCAGACAAGTTTACCGAGCAACAGATCAGTAGAAAATAAAATGACAAATGTAGATTGTTTATTTTGATTGTACAAATGTTGTGGCATAAGTGTCGGGAGGGAAAAGTTTTGCTCCTCTCGAAAGTGAAACAATATATGGGGCAAGCGAATTAGCCTAGCGTTACCTTCATCTTAACCTGTGTCTGGAATAAATGCAGTCAATCGGTCTTCCCTGTGGCTCAGTGGTAGAGCATGGTGTGCGCAACGCCAGGGTGGTGGGTTCGATTCCCACGGGGGGCCAGTACAAAAAAAAATAAAACATTTATGAAATGTATGCATTCACTACTGTAAGTGGCTCTGGATAAGAGCGTCTGCTAAATTACTAAAATGTAAATGTAATAGTAGCCAGTCATGCATTAGGCTATTTATTAGCCTGTTTCGTTGATAATTGAATAGAAGTAAGTAAATCATGTGCATTTTCATCTGTCTGGGTCATTTAACAATGTGTGCATGAATGAGTGAAGGGGCATAACAATGCACATTTGAGTGATAGCGCAGTAATGCGCCCTGAAGGTATAGGCTTTACCAGCATTTAAAGCACACTTCTGGGTTTTTGGAGTATGATGTGTGATAAAACGGATACGATTACGAGTAGGATGAGATAGGCACACCACTCATTTCTACCTCATGCTTCAGTCTATGTGTGTCCCCTAGTGGTCAAACAGATTAATACTCACTTAACTTCAAGTTGGAGATTCACTGTGGTGTATTAGTGGAGGTATTCACTCTAGCAGTTGAACCCCAATGTAGTGTAGGTCATCAGGGTGGAGAAGGGGAGGTTGGTGTGTGCTTAAGGGTTCAGTGCCTCTTGCTCTCCAGGATGGCCCTCCAGTCATCGGCCCAGGAGAGCAGGCGGCGGTGGCTGGAGGATACGTTTTTGTTGTGGCAGACAGTGAACAGGATGGGCTCCCAGGTTGGGTTGGGCTCTACACCTGCAACAGAGGCACATCACAAAGGTCACGTAATGCTTGTCGATTCATCTAACGGTCTGGAATACTAACTACCAACAAACTAAACTGTAATATACCTAAATGTATGACAAAGTAGCATGCATATGACACCATCACATAAATGCAAAACACATACATTTAGACACACCCAGTTTTCCAGCTTTGCTACAAACACTTGACTCACCTAGGATGTCTGGCGTGTCATCTATGAGGATGTCCCCAGTCACCATGGTCTTGTCTCAGGTCAGGATGATCTGCTCCAAGAAGTCATAGCTCAGGTGTTTCTCTATCCACGCACACTGAACATGCATGCGCAAGGGAGAGCGCAAAGACCATTATTGTTAGAAAGAGGTAACACAATCACCACTCTGCCTCCAGCCTACAGGATTTCTGTCTTGACTCCGAGCTTACCTTCTCATCAGGGCAGTGTATATAATGTTTTATAGGGCTGGTGCAAATAAAAACATCTGTGCTGGAAAACAGAGAAGAAAACAACTGGGTTAGTTTGTTTTCAATGTAAATGTTCAACAACATACAGTTTCAACAACATACAGGTGAGCAAAGAAGATGTCCTAACATGAGAATGTAGGCTAATGATGGAACAGGGAGACCTGTGAATTTGTTAAATGAGGACAATTGCCCTTGAAGTTAACTGCTATATGGTTGTTCACATCAGCTAGGCCAAAGTGAAACACTAACAAAGGGTAAAGCAAAGGTTACAGCTATAAAAATAGTTTTCCCAGAAATACTGTAGGCACTAAGCATGGTGACTTTTTAGCTATGCAAACAACGCATAGCAAAGACATTCAGCAGAGCACACTATGTCATGAGTGCTTCCGAGTGGTGCAGCGGTCTAAGGCACTGCATCTCAGTGCAAGAGGTGTCACAATCCCTGGTTCGATTCCAGGCTGTATCACATCTGGCCATGATTGGGAGTCCCATAGGGCAGCGCACAATTGACCCAGCATCGTCCGGGTTTGGCCAGGGTAGGCCGTCATTGTAAATAACAATTTGTTGTTAACTGACTTGCCTGGTTAAATAAAAAAATTAAATACAAATAATATAAAAAGATTCTGTGGTCTGACGAAACAAAAATGTAATGCAAAGTGCTATGTTTGGAGAAAACCAGGCACAACTCATCACCTGTCTAACACCATCCCTACTGTGGAGCATGGTGGTGGCAGCATCATGCTATGGGGATGCTTTTCAGCGTCTGGGAGACTGGTGATGCTTTTCAGGGACTGGGAGACTGGTAAGGATAGAGGGAACAATGAATGGAGCCAAATACAGGCAACATGGACAGTTCAGAACTACTTCAACACAGATCACGCCTCAAGTTCCCATACTGAGATGACACCCAGAATCCTTGTCTGTCCTCCAGGGTGATGTACAGTTCGTTGGGGTACCTGGCCCGGTATTTTTTAAGGAATCCCCCTTCCAAGTCTGCTTCCATGTCCACCAGAGGAAGAAGACATTTTCGCGGATATACACTTGAACTGGTCATGAAGAAAATGTCTCTCTGCCAAATAGGCGTAAAGTTATCTTAGGCAGTAATGACATTATTTACTTGCTTCACTAATTTCTGTCCGTGATCAAACAATGGCTTCACGAAGCGTGAGATGTGTTCGAAAGTCCAGAACGTCAATGTGTTATTCTTAATAGGGTTCCATTTCAATAAAAACAATTTTGGAATGTTGATTCGTTGCTAATGCAACAAACTAATTGACACTGTCAAATATACTTTTTCTGGTTTTAACCTTTATTGCAATTGTTCAGACTTTGGCATTTGTGCTGCATAGCATTAGCCAGCAAGCTAGCTAAACAAAGCACTGTTGATTATGCCTTTCAGCACTGTATTTGGACTTGTGCACGACTATCAGTATGAACTGGTGTCACAACCCTCAGCTATTAGTGCCGCAACCGTCAGCCACACAGCAGCTGTAAAATTTGGTGCAAATGCTCCCAGAAGTGTTGCCTACTGTACAAAATCCCCCAAGATGTAAAGCCTGCCTACATCTTCCAGTCAAAGACAATGTCCTGAAACAAGTTGACGCACATGTCCTCAGTTTCTCAGTTGGGTTTAAAAATCCAGAGGCAAACTGGTACCATGGAGTCTGAAAGGGTAAACATCAACAACATTCAATATTAGCATATCAACATGAATTTTTACATCAAAACAGGCTGACAGCATGCATGCAGCAGGACAAGCAAAATAACAGTGAAGGGAGGAATCAGTCAGCTCTGGGGATCACTTCTTCTCCATATGTAGGGTTTTCAGACTCTTTTCTTTAATATCAACAAGAAAGAACCTTTCATATAAAGGTTGTACACTTACTGTAGCAGTTTGCACAGACAGACAAGCTGTGTGTGCCTACAGTTGAAGAACTACACTTCCTCCCCAGTTACGCTTACACACAGGTGTTCCGAGCACGCTAGATAGCTAATTAGCACAGGTGTCTTGCCACCTATGTCTTCAGTCTGTCTTCCGTAAACAAGTGATGTAACATGGAGATATGGCTGTGTGGGAACACTTACGCTAACCCTATAAAGGTGTGTAGTAATTTAACCTTTTTTTAATTATTATTTGTCGCTGATATGAAAGATATTTCCTTATGTTTCCAAAACCATACCACAAACCATAACGCTCAGAACGAGTCTCGGGGATCTTAACAAAACGCCCCCGACCAGAAGATACTATTGTTAATAGGCGCTAAAGCAGTTTGCATCTATTAATGGCCAACCATGAGTCTATTAGTGCCAACCATGAGTCTGGCAAGAAAGACTAAGCAGCTGTAGTCAATCGCAAGACCGATCCAATGAGGCACCAGAACAATGAAGACATCCTGAGAAGCAGTATCAGGCAGCTACAGGTAGAAGAGTGGAGTGTGCTGGCCTACTGTATGGTTTGATAACGGTCTGTGGTACTGGGTAGGAAGCAGGGGTGGCCTCTGGTTCATTGGTAAGCTTCAGGGAGGTGTTGTAGGGGCCCCCAATAATCTTGTTTTGCCAAATCACACCTGGAAAAATGATAAAGGTCTGTACATTATAACCCATGTATTATTTATTATGACTTTTAACTTTCTCCTATTCTTATTATGTCGCATTGTTGAGCGGGGATCTTGCATGTACGCATTTCATTGTACTGTGTACCACGTGTATCCATATGACAAATAAACTTAATTTGAACATTTTAAAATGCAGTTGCAGAGCTATTCAATTCACCTTGTGTTACAGGTGTCCCCATCCAGATCTGAATCAGTCCAATTAGAAGGAAACACTGAAAAACAGTTCAGCACTCTGGCCCTCCATGGCTGTAGTTGAGTGGGAAATCTCCAACTTTATAATATCTTTGCCTGCACTGCACTGCACTGCACTGCCCTTCCTGTGTTTACTTGGCTGTGAGGGAAAAAAAAAAGTGAGCCGCCTTTTGTAAGGAAGCCAAATTCCCAATTATAACAATTATTGATAGCAAAGAACAACAATCACAATATGTTTTCAGGGGGATTACGTTTAGAGAAAAGTGGGGAATAAATGGTAGCAAACCGCAATAACAAGGTTTCTGAAATTAATATTTCGCAAAACTCTGTGGCTGTCCCTTTAAGAGCCTAAAGTTCCAACCCTTAGATCTCGTTGGATCCCGTCTGTTCTTACGAAGGTCTCGCGATACTTTTCTCTCAGTGGCGGCTGTGTGGCCCCCTGTCTCAGTCCGGACGGAGTTATTTCTGACATCTGAATGAAAAACAGTCTGAATTGCTACCACTTTGGACATATATAACAATGGCTTCAGCCTTGGAGCAGTTCGTGAACAATGTGCGGCAGCTCTCCGCTCAAGGTATGGACATTAAACATGTTTTAGTTGTCAGACGAGCTGAAACTATTAGCCAATGCTAAGCAATGCTTTGCTGATAGCATAGCTAGCTAGCCAAACTGGATAGCTAGATCCTCCTTTTTGCTTTATCATGTAAACACAGCCCTACATTTACTGTTTTTTGAATGAGGCCTCAAAAAAGTAGTTCAGAAAGATGTGTTTTTACCCCTGGACACTAAAAGCGTACCAATAACAACAGAGTAAACGAATACGTGTTTTAAAATCTAACTTTGTTTTTGTTCGAGAAATATATTTCAGTGGAATGCTTACCGGTAGTTCCGCCCTAAGTAGGCGCGATTGGTTGCAGAGCGCCATTGTCACATGGTATTGGTCGACAGTCCCATCTGTAAAGCAATATGCGTTACTTCCATAGCTAATGTACCCAGTGCAGGCCTTGACAGGACACTTGACCGGCCGATATATTTTACAGTAACTGCAAAGAATGTGAACTATGCAGCTGGACCGGGTTTCATTATAAAAGCATGCTCAATGTTCTTAGTGGCACCCAATATTTGAAAAATATGTTTTATTACTTAATTATTTACATATGCAGGTGTATTCAGTTGACGTTCTGGTTAGTTTGTTGGTACAGAGTTGTTATAGCCTGCATTACAATATCGTTAGAAATAAGCATTATATGGGACCAACATAATGAAATATTTATTTATGACTGACACGCTTTCATCTCTGGGTTAGATGGGTGTGAACTGGGTCTGGACAATAATGTTTGGGTTAGGGAGGTCTCATCTAAAAATGGGAGAAACACTTGTGTAAAATACACTATTTAGGTTATATACTCAACAGCATAACACTAACTGTTTCTTGATTTGGACCTGTACTTCTCTTCAACCAGCTCTAATAGGGCTACATTGTTTGTTTACCAATTGTCTTTAATGTTGCATCTCAGGTCAGATGACACAGCTGTGTGAACTGATCAACAAGAGCGGGGAGCTGTTGGCCAAGAACCTGTCCCACCTGGACACCGTACTGGGGGCCTTGGACATCCAGGAGCACTCCCTGGGCGTCCTGGCTGTGCTGTGAGTAGCCTGCTCTCCTCTGCAGTCCTTTAATCCCTGATCAATGATTATAAGTAAATCACTGATCTAGGCTATGACTTTGAGTCATTTTCTGCTTAGTGTACCTGTGCATTCGGGGCTCATGACTCAGAAGTATATCACACAGATCAAGGTTTCTACCCCTGGTGTTCAAATTAAATGATGTGCCTGTTGAAACTGTCTTATAGAGTCTACAATCCTTTTTGCTTTCATGTACTGTGTAAAAAAAATTACTTGTGTACTCACTGCCAGTTTTCACTTTCCCTTCATACAGGTTTGTGAAGTTCTCCATGCCAAACATCCCTGACTTTGAGACGCTCTTTTCCCAAGTCCAGCTCTTCATCAGTACCTGCAATGGGGAGCACATCCGATATGCAACAGACACTTGTAAGTCTAAACTTAAATAACTTTTGGTTTTTAGAAGCCTTGGATTCAACTGAGTTTCAGAGGAATGGTTTACTCTGTGAGGTGTTATTTATTAGAGTTAAATCCTAAGGAATGTGGAGAATGTTCAAGGTCAAATGTTCAGGGCAAAATTAATTTAGCTTGATTGAACCTGTTAAACCTACTTACTACTTTTATTATTTCTCTTCACAGTTGCCGGCCTCTGCCATCAGTTGACAAATGCCCTTGTAGAACGAAAACAGGTAGGACTTGCCAAACGGGGGCAAAACATTTAAACCAGAAGAGCTAATGCATGAACTTACTTCTCTGTTAACCTCTATGGGCTAGGTGGGACGCTAGCGTGCCACCCGTGGTGCACTCCATCAACAGCAGGTGCATTTCAAGAGCGGCAAATTTGAATCCAAATAAATGTCAAAATTCAAATTTTTCAAACATACAACTATTTTACACCCTTTGAAAGATAAACATCTCCTTAATCTAACCACGTTTTACGATTTCAAAAAGGTTTTACGGCGAAAGCATAAATTTAGAGTATGTTAGGACAGTACATTTACAAGAGTTGTGTGTAATGTTTTGTCAATTCGAAGACAGGGTAACCAAAACCATAAAACCAGCTAAAATGATGCACTAACCTTTTACAATCTCCATCAGATGACACTCCTAGGACATTATGTTAGACAATGCATGCATTTTTAGCTCTATCAAGTTCATATTTATATCCAAAAACAGCGTTTTACTATGGCATTGATGTTGAGGAAATCGTTTCCCTCCAATAACCGGCAGTCAAGTCAGCGTCACAAATTAAATAATTAAAATTAGAAAACATTGGTAAAATATGATATTGTCATTTAAAGAATTATAGATTTACATCTCTTGAACGCAATCAACTTGCCAGATTTAAAAATAACCTTACTGGGAAATCACACTTTGCAATAATCTGAGCACTGCGCCCAGAAAAATACGCGTTGCGATACAGACTAGACGTCATGTTGGGAAGATCTAAAATCGAAAATACTATGTAAATAATCCATTACCTTTGATTCTCTTCATCAGATGTCACTTCCAGGTATCACAGGTCCATAACGAATGTAGTTTTGTTCAAAAAAGCTCATAATTTATGTCCAAAAATCTCCGTCTTGTTAGCACATGATCTAAGCCAGCCGGACTTCTCGTCATGAACGAGGGGAAAAAATATATTTACGTTCGTTCAAACATGTCAAACGTTGTATAGCATAAATCATTAGGGCCTTTTTTAACCAGAACATGAATAATATTCAAGGTGGACGAATGCATACTCTTTTATAACGTATTGGAACGAGGGTACCCAACATGAACTCGCGCGCCAGGTGTCTAATGGGACATCATCGTTCCATGGCTCTTGTTCGGTCAGATCTCCCTCCAGAAGACTCAAAACACTTTGTAAAGGCTGGTGACATCTAGTGGAAGCAATAGGAAGTGCCAAAATATTCCTCAGCCCCTGTGTTTTTCAATGGGATAGGTTTAAAGGTAATACAACACATCAGGTATCCACTTCCTGTCAGAAAATGTCTCAGGGTTTTGCCTGCCAAATGAGTTCTGTTATACTCACAGACACCATTCAAACAGTTTTAGAAACTTTAGGGTGTTTTCTATCCATATATAATAAGTATATGCATATTCTAGTTACTGGGTAGGATTAGTAACCAGATTAAATCGGGTACATTTTTTTTATCCAGACGTGCAAATGCTGCCCCCTAGCCCTAACAGGTTAACACATTTACATGCTCTATTTAACGAAATGACTCATGTTTTTACAAGATACAGCCCAGATTAGGGTATTACTCACGATACGATATTATCACAATACTTAGGTGACGATGCAATATGTATTCTGATTTGATGTTCCAAACATATTGCTCACTATATGTCTGCTGCAGAGAGGCATGACTGCAGAGAGGTATGACAAAGTTTGTTTTGATCAGTCATGGAAATAACAGTTCTAAAAACATGTTGGCTCACTATTTAAAAAGATGGCGAACATGCCATAGGATGAAAAATATCGGAGTTTTGGCATAGGTACAGCCGACTAGTGCACGCTACCAAACCCTTTTTTGTATTTTTTTTTTTACAAATCGATACTTGGAGCCAAAGTACCAATATACAGTGCCCTCCGCTAATTTTGTGGCACCCTTGGTAAATATGAGCAAAATGGACTGTGGAAAACATTTATTTGCTGTTTATCCTCTTGGTCTTTCATTCAAATTATTCACAAACATGGAACCTTTAATTGAAGTACACTGCTCAAAAAAATAAAGGGAACACTAAAATAACACATCCTAGATCTGAATGAATGAAATAATCTTATTATACTTTTTTCTTTACATAGTTGAATGCGCTGACAACAAAATCACACAAATAATCAATGGAAATCCAATTTATCAACCCATGGAGGTCTGGATTTGGAGTCACACTCAAAATTAAAGTGGAAAACCACACTACAGGCTGATCCAACTTTGATGTAATGTCCTTAAAACAAGTCAAAATGAGGCTCAGTAGTGTGTGTGGCCTCCACGTGCCTGTATGACCTCCCTACAACGCCTGGGCATGCTCCTGATGAGGTGGCGGATGGTCTCCTGAGGGATCTCCTCCCAGACCTGGACTAAAGCATCCGCCAACTCCTGGACAGTCTGTGGTGCAACGTGGCGTTGGTGGATGGAGCGAGACATGATGTCCCAGATGTGCTCAGTTGGATTCAGGTCTGGGGAACGGGCGGGCCAGTCCATAGCATCAATGCCTTCCTCTTTCAGGAACTGCTGACACACTTCAGCCACATGAGGTCTAGCATTGTCTTGCATTAGGAGGAACCCAGGGCCAACCGCACCAGCATATGGTCTCACAAGGGGTCTGAGGATCTCATCTCGGTACCTAATGGCAGTCAGGCTACCTCTGGCGAGCACATGGAGGGCTGTGTGGCCCCCCCAAAGAAATGCCACCCCCACACCATGACTGACCCACCGCCAAACCGGTCATGCTGGAGGATGTTGCAGGCAGCAGAACGTTCTCCACGGCGTCTCCAGACTCTGTCACATGTGCTCAGTGTGAACCTGCTTTCATCTGTGAAGAGCACAGGGCGCCAGTGGCGAATTTGCCAATCTTGGTGTTCTCTGGCAAATGCCAAACGTCCTGCACGGTGTTGGGCTGTAAGCACAACCCCCACCTGTGGACGTCGGGCCCTCATACCACCCTCATGGAGTCTGTTTCTGACCGTTTGAGCAGACACATGCACATTTGTGGCCTGCTGGAGGTCATTTTGCAGGGCTCTGGCAGTGCTCCTCCTGCTCCTCCTTGCACAAAGGCGGAGGTAGCGGTCCTGCTGCTGGGTTGTTGCCCTCCTACGGCCTCCTCCACGTCTCCTGATGTACTGGCCTGTCTCCTGGTAGCGCCTCCATGCTCTGGACACTACGCTGACAGACACAGCAAACCTTCTTGCCACAGCTTGCATTGATGTGCCAACCTGGATGAGCTGCACTACCTGAGCCACTTGTGTGGGTTGTAGACTCCGTCTCATGCTACCACTAGAGTGAAAGCACCGCCAGCATTCAAAAGTGACCAAAACATCAGCCAGGAAGCATAGGAACTGAGAAGTGGTCTGTGGTCCCCACCTGCAGAACCACTCCTTTATTGGGGGTGTCTTGCTAATTGCCTATAATTTCCACCTGTTGTCTATTCCATTTTCACAACAGCATGTGAAATTTATTGTCAATCAGTGTTGCTTCCTAAGTGGACAGTTTGATTTCACAGAAGTGTGATTGACTTGGAGTTACATTGTGTTGTTTAAAGTGTTCCCTTTATTTTTTTGAGCAGTGTAAAATGATTGAAAAAAAATAATACAAATGTGCGATGAATATTTTTCTCAAACATATGTGCCACATTTATTGGCACCCCTAGAAATTCTTATGAGTAAAATCTAACTGAAGTATATTCCCATTCATATTTTACGTTTATAAGTTCACCTGAGTGATTAGGAACACTTAAGTAGTAAGCCATGACTTCCTGTTTCACTTGGGTATAAATATGAGGTGACACACAGGCCATCTTCCCATAGTCATCCATCACTATGGGAAAGACCCGAGAATACAGTAATGATGTGCGACAAAAGGTTGTTGAGCTGCACAAATCAGGAAATGGCTTTAAGAAAATAGCTCAACTGTTGAAAATGCCAATTTCCACTATCAGGGCAATAATTAACGAGTTTAAAGCAACTAAAGATGTTAACAATTGGCCTGGAAGAGGACGTGTGTCTATATTGACCCCACGCACAGTGATGGGATGGTTCGAGTGGCCAAAAAAATCTCCAAGGATCACAACTGGAGATTTGCAGACGTTAGTTGGGTCTTGGGGTTAGAAAGTCTCCAAAACTACAATCAGATGCCACCTACATAACCAAAAATTGTTTGGGAGTGTTGCCAGAAAAAAGCCTTTGGTGTCATCAAACAACAAACTCATGCGCCTACAGTTTGCCAGACATTACTGGAACTTTCAATGGGACCGGGTTCTATGGTCAGATGAGACTGAAATAGAGCTTTTTGGAAACAAACACCAGAAGTGGGTTTGATGTAGACAGAAAGACAGCCATGCAGAAAAGCACCTCATCCCCACTGAAGTATCAAATCAAACTTTATTTTCCACATGAGCCGAATACAACAAGTGTAGACTTTACCGTGACATGCTTACTTACCAGCCCTGAACCAACATTGCAGTTCAAGAAGAAGGTATTTACCAAGTAGGCTAAAATAAAAAGTAACACAATAAGAATAACAATAACGAGGCTATATACAGGGGGCACCGGTACCGAGTCAGTGTGAAGGGGTACAGGCTAGTTGAGGTAATCTGTTCATGTAGGTGGGGGCGAAGTGACTATGCATAGGTAACAAGCAAACAGCGAGTAGCAGCAGTGTACATGAGGGGTGGTGTCAATGTAAATTGTCCGGTGGCGATTTTTATGAATTGTTCAGCAGTCTGTCTTCGGGGTAGAAGCTGTTGAGGAGCCTTTTGGTCCTAGACTTGGCGCTCCGGTACCGCTTGCCATGCAGTAGCAGAGAAAACGGTCTATAACTTAGGTGACTGGAGTCTCTGACAATTATGGGCTTTCCTCTGACACGCCTATTATATAGGTCCTGGATGGCAGGAAGCTTGGCCCCAGTAATGTACTGAGCCGTTCGCACTACCCTCTGTAGCGCCTTACGGTCAGATGCCGAGCAGTTGCCATACCAGGTGGTGATGCAACCGGCCAGGATGCTCTCGATGGTGCAGCTGTAGAACCTTTTGAGGATCTAGGGGCCAATGCCAAATCTTTTCAGTCTCCTGAGGGGGGAAAAGGTTTTGTTGTGCCCTCTTCACAACTGTCTTGGTATGTTTGGACCATGATAGTTCGTTGGTGATGTGGACACCAAGGAATTTGATACTCTCGACCCGCTCCACTACAGCCCTGTCGATGTTAATTGGGGGCCTGTTCAGTCCGCCTTTTCCTGTAGTCCACTATCAGCTCCTTTGTCTTGCTCACATTGAGGGAGAGGTTGTTGTCCTGGCACCACACTGACAGTTCTCTGACCTCCTCCCTATAGGCCGTCTCATTGTTGTCGGTGATCAGTGTTCACTGGTGATCACTGTTGTGTCGTCAGAAAACTTAATGATGGTGTTGGAGTCGTGTTTGGCCACGCAGTCGTGGGTGAACAGGGAATACAGGAGGGGACTAAGTACACAACCCTGAGGGGCCCCAGTGTTAAGGATCAGCGTGGAAGACGTATTGTTGCCTACTCTTACCACCTGGGGGCGGCCCGTCGGGAAGTCAAGGATCCAGTTTCAGAGGTAGGTGTTTAATCCCAGAGTCCTTAGCTTAGTGATGAGCTTCATGGGCACTATGTTGTTGAACGGTGAGCTGAATAGCATTCTCACATAGGTGTTCCTTTTGTCCAGATGGGAAAGGGCAGTGTGGAATGCAATAGTGATTGCATCATCTGTGGATCTGTTGGGGCGGTATGTGAATTGGAGTGGGTCTAGGTTGTCCGGGAGGATGCTGTTGATGTGAGCCATGACCAGCCTTTCAAAGCACTTCATGGCTACAGACGTGAGTGCCACGAGGCGGTAATCATTTAGGCAGGTTACCTTTGCTTCCTTGGGCACAGGGACTATGGTGGTCTGCTTGAAACATGTAGGTATTACAGACTCAGTCAGGGAGAGGTTGAAAATGTCAGTGAAGACACTTGATAGTTGGTCTGCGCATGCTTTGAGTACACGTCCTGGTAATCCGTCTGGCCCAACGGCTTTGAATGTTGACCTGTTTAAAGGTTTTGTTCACATCAGCTACCGAGAGCGTTATCACACAATCATCCAGAACAGCTGGTGCTCTCGTGCATGCTTCAGTGTTGCTGCTTCGAAGCTAGCATAAAAGGCATTTAGCTCGTCTGGTAGGCTCGTGTCACTGGGCAGCTCGCATCTTGGTTTCCCTTTGTAGTCTGTAATAGTTTTCAAGCCCTGCCACATTGGTGGGTCTTTGATGTTGTGGCGCTGTTTTTCTTCCAAATGCCCTGGACAACTTGTTAGGATACATGGTATCATGGACTCTATAGATATTATATCAATACCAGACTGCCTCTGCTAGGAAGCTTAAACTGGGCCGTGGTTGGATCTTCCAGCAGGACAATGATCCAAAGCACACCTCAAAATCAACACAAAAATGTTTCACTGACTACAGAATCAAGGTTTTGCCATCCCAGTCCCCTGACCTAAACCCAATAGAAAACCTGTGGGATGATCTGAAGAGGACCTTGGAATCTGGAGAGATTCTGTATGGAGGAATGGTCTCAGGTCCCTTGCCATGTGTTCTCCAACCTCATTATGCATCATAGGAGAAGACTCAGAGTTGTTTTCTTGGCAGAGGGAGGTTGCACGAAGTATTGAATGAAGAGGTGCCAATAATTGTGGCACACAGATATTTGAGAAAAATGTGTAATTTTTCTTGCAAATTATTTTACTTTAATTAAAGGTTAGATTTTTGTGAATATTTTGAATGGAAGACCAAGAGGATAAACAAGACATTCTTTTCCACGGCTTCTTTTGCTCATATTTACAAAATGGTGCCAATATTAGTGGAGGGCACTATAATATTGTCCAAAATAATATTGTGATATGTAACTATCGATCCCCCATCACTAATATCGGTTCATTCTACATGATCTAAGTGTAATGCATGTGTTTTTCAAAGAAGGATATGTGAAACTAGGGCTGGGCGATATATCGTGAATCCACATACCAGTATGGGTTTTTACAATAATGATCTAGTGCTAAATTAAATGAAAGGTTCTGCACATTGGACTACTTCACTGTCAGTTTTGTCCGAGTTTGGTTGAGTATAAAACCATCGGAATGGAGAAAGGCCAAAACCCCCCAATTAAGAATTTAACTGAGCCCTGCAAGTACATCGGCAACCCTGTGACTAATAAAATCATATATCATTAAACATATTTAACTTGTATTATTCAGAAACATAAAATACAGCCATACTGTCAATTTTTTAAATATAGTGATATATTTTGGCCATATCGCCCAGCCCAATGTGCTAGCTTAGCAGGATTAGCTTCCTTTCTCTCTGACTACAACTCAGGGCAAATTGACCGTACCACGCCTCAAACCTGGGGCCCTCTGCCTTGCCGAATCAGGTGATCGCACTGATTGACAACGTCGTACTATCCAGTTGTGCCACTGAAAAGGAGCGCTTTCGATGGCATTATTGGCGAATTTTCAAGCTAGCTGTGTGGAGTGAGCTCACGACACATTCTTATCTCTGTTACGTATGGTTTTAATGCATCTCTTTCTTTCACAGCCATTGAGGGGTGTCGGCATTCTAAAACAGGCAATAGACAAAATGCAAATTAACACAAACCAACTTACCTCAGTTCATGCAGACCTGTGTCAGGTGAGTAAACTGATTTGTATCAACAGGATCTTTGACCTTATATGATTATTGGAATGTATTGATGCTTGGCTGCGAGACTACCGTAATTTCCGGACTATTGAGCGTACCTGAATATAAGCCTCTAACCACTGAATTTTTTTTAAATTATTATTTTGAACATAAATAAGCCGCACATGTCTATAAGCCGCAGGTGCCTACCGGTACATTGAAACAAATGAACTTTACACAGGCTTTAACGAAACACGGCTTGTAACAAAAATAAAAAATTTGTAGTAAACAGTAGCCTACCAAAAAAGTAATTGCTCCAGACCAAACTCCCGTGCAGCAGCTCTATTTGCTTTTCCAACAGCCAGATCAATCGCCTTCAACTTGAAAGCTGCATCATATGCATTTCTCCGTGTCTTTGCCATGATGAGGGTGACAAAATGACTACCGTAATCAGAATGATGGGAAGTTTGAGAGCGCTCGATTTAATCTAAACAGTAAACAAAAAAGTTGTTTGACCTTAACCCGTTCGGCAATTTCATTGGTCTAATGAAAGCTTCATGCCGCCAAAACACTGAGCACGTCACAGAATGTGTTCTTTTTTTTGTATTTTTTAAATTTGAAGCGGGAAAAATCCATATATTAGCCGCGTCATTGTTTAAGCCGCGAGGTTCAAAGCCTGGGAACAAAGTCGCGGCTTATAGTCCGGAAATTACGGTATATTGAATGACCCCTCAACCATTTTTGTGTGTACATCCACAGCTGTGCTTGTTAGCAAAGTGCTTCAAGCCTGTCCTCCCGTTTCTTGAGCTTGACATGATGGACATCTGTAAGGAGAATGGCGCCTACGACGCAAAGCACTTTCTATGTTACTACTATTACGGAGGCCTGATCTACACGGGTCTGAAGAACTTTGAAAGAGCACTGTATTTTTATGAACAGGTACTGGCTTATTTGAGAACCTAAAATGTGTGTGTGCTAAAGCTGTTTTGGATGTGACCTAGTGTTCCTGTTATCAAAAGTGAATTGATTTAGCATACTACTAGTAAAACCTTTGCTCATTGTAATACCATTTGACATTACCTTCAAATTACTATTTTGATGCATACAGTAGTCAAGTACACTATACACTGAGTTGACATTTAATCTGTAACGGCAATGACGTATCAAATCAGAGTTTTTTTTTTTGTCACATGAACAGGATACAACGGGTGTAATCAGTACAGTGAAATGTTTACTTGCAAACTCTTTCCCAACAATGCAGTATTTTGTTTACATCTCTAGTTCCCTTCTGTGATATTCTGGTGATCTCTTTTCCCGCAGGCAATAACCACTCCAGCCATGGCTGTCAGTCACATCATGTTGGAGGCCTATAAGAAGTACATCCTGGTCTCCCTGATTCTCCACGGCAAAGTGCAGCAGCTCCCCAAGTACACGTCACAGATAGTTGGCAGGTTCATAAAGGTGAGAATGAAGATCCAAAAAGGGCCATATTTCACATCCTTAAGGCTTAAACATGCCATTATATTTTGAATTGTCTGTTGTACTACATACTATACATATGACATATATTCTACTGCTTTTTGTTTCTGCAGCCTCTCAGCAATGCGTACCATGAGCTTGCTCAGGTGTACGCCACCAACAACCCAGCAGAACTGCGCTCCCAGGTGAATAAACACAGTGAGACCTTCACACGCGACAACAACACAGGGCTGGTCAAGCAGTGCCTGTCCTCCCTCTACAAGAAGAACATCCAGAGGCTAACAAAGGTATACTTCCTTCCCCTTCAGATCATGTCTTCTTCACCTCAAATATGACCCCTCATCTCACATATACCTCCTAATATGTCTATCAGTAGTCCTCGCTCAACTCGTTTACCCCAATACACCATTCTCATTCTTAATATATCTCCATCTGCACTTACCTCAACTATATTCAAAATATACCTCCTGTCCTTCACCTCAAATCTAACTTCTTCGTCCCCATCTTCACCCTGTTACCGGGGTGTAAACAAAGGATTTAAAGCAAATGGTCGGAAAAGCAATGTATCTGACCACCCTTCTTTCTTTGCAGACTTTCCTGACGCTGTCCTTGCAAGACATGGCAAGTCGAGTGCAGCTGTCAGGGCCCCAGGAGGCAGAGAAGTATGTCTTGCACATGGTAAGCCAACGTGACCGCAGGAGGATAGACACACTTTCTCAGTACTCTGAGAACACTCAATTTTGAATGTATCAAAGAAAATGGCGTTCACTTCAAAGACTAGATCTAACATTGCTTCGTCCATTAATGACCTTTCTGTTCCTTACAGATTGAAGATGGTGAGATATATGCCAGTATCAACCAAAAGGATGGCATGGTCTGTTTCCATGACAACCCAGAGAAATACAACAACCCCGCAATGCTTCACAAAATTGACCAAGAGGTAAGAGAACGGCGTATTGATTATCTATCCTTATATGGAAATTTCAATTGAGGTGCAATGAAGTGACAATTATTTGCATATCATTTGGTACTGTTTTAGTGAAGTAAATGCCTTGTCTTGTGTCCTTCACAGATGCTGAAGTGTATAGAGCTGGATGAGAAACTAAAGTCCATGGATCAAGAAATCACAGTAAACCCGCAGTTTGTTCAGAAGGTAGGAAGCAACAATTACATTCTTTAGGCTCCTCTAGTGGTTTTCCAACAGGAGTAGTTTCACAGTTTAGTTGGTTGAATATTTGTTGGTATTTTTTATTTATATGAAACCCCTGGTCTTTTAGTTAGTATTAAAATGATTGCTAATGGTTTGTATCACACTGTATGTTTCAGAGTATGGGAACGCAGGAGGATGATGTCGGCAGCAAAACATCAAGTTACTCCTGAGGGGCATGGACAGGGGAGAACGCTGCCACCCTTCAGGTTCTTGTTGGATGACTTTTTTTAAAGAGGAAAAACATTCTATTGAGTATGGACATTGGTCAAGGAAAATCTAAATGTGTGGAATGATAATTTGGTTATTTCTTTCACAGTGTCTTGAGGAAACCTTAACAAAAACATTTTTTGTCGGTGTTTTATTTATCAATGTTCAGATGGAAGAGCCACTGCTGCATTAACAACCATAATAATAAAAACTGGACTTATTTGTTCAAAAAATTATCTGTTGCATGTTCATTTCTTTGGTATTTCCTTCTAGGCTAACTTGAAATTTGAGGAAAGCTTGGACTTAGTCTCCTGTTTCCAAGATCAGTAATTTCCCTCGATGAGCTAGCATATTTTTTGGGGGGTCAAATCAAATGTAGATTTGACAACAAAAGCAAGACTGTACTTCTGCCCTTGACCAAATGTACAGAGGAGAGTACAGCTTTAAAAAACAAATTAAAAATGGTGCACTGTTTTTTTTTTCTATCCCCTAGAGGTCTCTCGTGTACTTTTGTACTGTAGTTTGCATTTACTGCAGGTGGGATGAGCACTGAGCTGAATAAATATTATCTGTTATGTGGAAGGACTCAAGATTAGCAATGTTGAATGTTGGAATAAATTGATTCAGTAAATTGACACAATTTTGCATTAAATGGATCACGTCACATTACTATTTTGTCAGCATTGTTTACCCTAGTTTTCTGCCATTGTGTGCTCAGGTATTTGTGTAGTGTGTTATGTAGTTAACACAGCCACCAAGTCATAATTATGGCTAAACCCTGCCCATTTCTAAAATGTTTCTTCTTAAAATCTAATTTAATACCTAACCTTAACCACACTGCTAACCTTAAATGAAGATCAAAAAGCGTTGTTTTTGTAGCCGGTAGATGTGGTAAAGAGGTCAATGGGACGCTGGAATGGGCACCATTTAACAAATCTGATCTAACAAAGTGAATATTCTTCAAATCCATAATTTATGTCTTGTAACATGCTCACAATGTGGTTACTAAAGTCTGATTTGGATACAGACCTTTTCAACTGTCAAAACAACAACACGTTCTATATGCACGCACAACCAATAGGTTCCCCAGTAATGCCTCAATCACACCTACAGCGTCAATGCGCAAAATGGTACCCAGCGTCATCTGTATGTTTGCAAAAGTTCAACATTCACCTTCTGCTACTATTTTCTATCAAGCCGTCTACGCATACAGTTTGACGCATACGTTCAATAAATCCAACGTAGGCACCACACAGAACACATTGCAACTGCTTCTGCAAAGCAAACGCAGCGTTCCATTGGAAATTAATGGACTTCTGGTGTACCAAAATGCAATCACACTGACTGTCATTGCATTTTGGTTCACCAGAAGTACATTCATTTCCAATGGAACGCTGCGTTTGCCTTGCGGAGGCAAGTTGCAGTGCGTTCTGTGTGGTGCATATGTAGGATTTATTTAACGTATGCGTCAAAATACATGCGTAGACGGCTTGACAGAAATGGTAGCAGAAGGTGAATGTTGAACTTTTGTTGCACACCTATCTAGATGATGCTGTGCAGTTGTGAATTTGGCATGTAGATCTTGGTGGGGCAACCCCCCCCCCCTAAAAAAAATGTTTTATGCATGCCAGCAAAGCCACAACACAAAAAAATACATGAACTGCACTATAACGGTGACAAACGGTGCCCACAAACTGTTAGGGCCTGCATAAAGCTGTCCCAACAGCAGTCCCAACAACTTACCACTGCTACACCTGGCTATCAGCAGAGCCTTGTCTGGCAGAGAAACAGTTCATTCAGCCTCATTTACTGCCTTTAAAAAAAATAGCTGATGTGGCTGACTTGTTTAAACAAATGTGGTTTCTACTGACAATTGAGATGTACAAACTTTAGCATAAGTTAAGGGGACGACAAACAGATATTTATTTTATTTGACCTTTATTTAACTAGGCAAGTCAGTTAAGAACAAATTCTTATTTACAATGATGGCCTAGGAACAGTGGGTTAACTGCCTTGTTCAGGGGCAGAACAACAGACTTTTAATACTCAATCCGTAATTTAGATTAGGACATTAATGAGCGAGCTAGGACGGACATAGTCAATATAATTATTTGTTCAGCACTTTTGAAATATAAAGCAACAGAATTCCGAACATGGGCCGTTCTTACAGTATGCTCGCTGTACACCAAGTCAGAACCTTTAGGATAAATAAAGGGGACATATAAGCAGAAAATGAAAGCTCTTACAATATTCTATGACATTTTTCGAAAAAGAGGCTATATGCTACATGTGCACCACCAAGTCAGAACAGTAGGCTAAATTATGAGGAGGAAAAGGGAACAAATGATTAGGATGAGGCACATGGGCTACTCACAGCTTACTACACAACATCCACTTAGTATTACTTTCTTAGCTACAGTATACATATCTCCCTGGCATATTACATCATTTTTGCAGCAGCATACAAGACATTATTGGACTTACCTTGTTGTGCTGTGCTCACTTAAACAGGAAGGTGGTGTGGCGGTCCTTCGTGGGTAAATTTTGTCATCAGAGTCTGTAGTTCTCTGGATTTATGGTGCTTTCAAGACAACTGGGAACTCAGAAAAAAACAAGGTTGAATTACGACATCAGTGATCTTCAGGTCAGAGCTCTAGAAAGAGGCCCGAGTTCCCAACTTGGAATTCCGAGTTGGATGACCGTTCAAAATGTATTTTCCCAGTCGGAGTTCCCAGTTGTCTTGAACTCACTGAAGTCTGAGATTTCCCAGTTCTGAGTTTCCAGTTGTTTTGAACACGGCAGAAGTCATGCTAGATTGACAGCATGGCCAATGTTGAATGTTTATTATTTTAAGCTTGGAAAAGAGACCCTTAAACCCAGACTTGGATCACACACCCACTCCACTGAATAGCAGGCTAGTGATTGCTTTGCAATGCTTGCAGTTCCTTCCAAACCACTCATTGTTGAATTTGCAATTTCCAACTTATGTAATGTTTATGTCCAATGGCCGATGAGCCCCGACACGATTTATCTATAATTTGTCATCATAATTTGTCTTCATATGACAAGGATTGAAAAGGATTTGCCAGTCAAATATTGACTTGATTCATGATGATGACTGCTAGCAAAGATTTTCAAAGTATGATGTTGACATGATCAGTTCAATCAAACTACCGTCGATATAACGTGATTTGATGTCATTTTATCTGTGGCCAATGATCTTGAGCCTTCATGGATGGGCACTTCTAATGTAACTCTATGGCAGCACCCAAGGGGCTTGAATTTCCGAGCTCTCCCTGTAGATTTTGCTGCGATGTAGTGTCCCCATGAGTGACAGAACAGTGAGCCAATCACTGCACAATTAGAGAACATTACCAACCCCTACGGTACGTATGTTCCGCTGGCTGCCCCACCACCACATAAAGCACTGCGCTAGGCTGAAACACCTGTGTTTTGGAGCTGCCTTACTCAAGGAAGCAAAAAAGAGACATGTTTGAATGCTACTTTATTAACTCAATTATTATATCTATATTTTTTTTTACATTGTTTGCAAACTGATATGTGGCTCCTACTAAAGCCAAAATGACATGAAAAACAGGCACACAAAAAAAAGCTCAACAGGCAGGGGCTCAAAACAGCCCTGAATGACGGGTTGCCACTAATGCTGTGTACCATTTTGCGCAATGACACTGTAGATGTGATCTAGGTGTAAACATCTGGCGCTGCAGCGCGCCATAATTGCTAACTAGGAAATGACTATTAGTTGGCTAACGTTACTTAGCTAGCACAAAATGTTAAGTTCGTATTAACTGATCCAACCAACAAATGAATTATATATACACATTGAATTGTTGCCACCAGATCCACAAAAAATCATCGGGCAATGATTATTTCCCGTTAATCCATTTGTTCTGGTGGTGTTACATTTGGCTAGCAATAACCACAGAGCCAGCGTGACGTAAAGGTAGAGAAAGATCAGTTTACCTTGTTAGCAGCTAGATGAATTTATCTCATGACAGCCAACAATATAACTCAACTAAATCTGGCTAGCATATGAGTCCAACGTGCGATGGCCATATTGTTTACATCAAAGTTACTGCTAACGCTGACACCTTGTGGTTATAATGTTGAACTGCATATGAATTACACCAGGACGATACATTACATGAAGTTCAAATTGCAACTTTATTTCAAGCAACATGTATTTTGAAATTAAATCAAATGTACCTTAAAATATTCATTTCTGCACCCCCTATTGAAAGTGATATTTGCTAATAATGTCTCTTCTGAGCATGTCATCCTTAAGGCCTACCTTCATTACAAGGGTAAGGCTTGCTATAATCAATTTCATGCCGGCATGTACAGTAGGTGTAGAAGTCAAATCTGGTATCTTTTAACATGGTTAGCCTCAATGTCTAATGAAAAAGAAAAACCCACACACTGATCTTGCCAGTTTCAATCAAATTATTCCCACACACACACGTTCAAAGATGTGTGAGTGTTTTTCCTATTTCTAATAGTGTATCATTTCCAATGTAGAAAACATCTCAGCAAAATGTAAACAATGTGTGAGGATTTGTGAATCCTGTTTCAGTATAGAAATGACAAGCCACATGTACAAGTGCATTGCATTAGACATGCCCACAAGGCCAATACTAATCCCATCATGTTTGCAATGGGCATGCATGCCATAAATAATCTCACATCCACTGTAACCAAAAGGGTAGAGCGCAAATAGTGGAGACAAAAGAAAAACACCCTGGAGAGTGACCACATCGAAGGGTAACTTTTACATGGGCTGCAAAGTTGCTATTTAATTTATGAGTTCCATCCCTGTATGGCTGACCGGCCAGGACACAAACCCTAATCAAATTACACTTGTAGCTAGCATGCCAACCACTGGAGAAGGAGGACAGTGAGTGTAGCAGAGTGAAGCAAATTGGCGCAAAATTGCAGGAGGAGATTCACCCGCAGCCGAGATGCTTACAGTATTAAAATATCGATGCATTCATGATAGACAGGAGGAGACACGACTTCAAGTCTCCTCTATTACATACACACCCCTTTCACCTCCTACCCCACCGACAGTATAACTCAGCCACCGACTGTGATCTGAGTCAATGTAGCACAATCAAATACCCACAAAAATAAATCGGTGGGTGCTAGATTGACCCAGTTCACACAGTCTGCTCTGCTGGCTGCTGAGGTTGATGAGGAGAAGGAGGAGGTCAATGAGTGCAGCAGAGGGGTGAGTGTGTAGCACATGTGAACTAGTTTACAGGTGAATGCTAGGCTCTTTCTCAATTCATCCTTCCTCGATTCCTCTCCTTGTCTCCTTCTAAAAACCCATTGGAGAAGAAGGTCCGGGCGGAGAGACCTTGTACCTTCTCTTCCAATACAGATGTAGTGCAATACAAGTGGGGAGATAGGATGCGAGTAATCAAGGAAAGACAAAGTGAGAAAGCCCAAGTAGCCATCATGTGGTGGTCACCCGACCTGAGACCTAAAGTACCGTTATCCTAGCCCAACCAAGGTCATGGTTTTGGTATAATAATGGTTTCTGCTTTGTGGGTATGAAGTGCTGTTGTGGACAGGGGTTGCATCCTAGGTCAGACATACAGGGAGTGTTACACCCACACCAATGATCAAGGACATCAGCTACAGTGGCAAATCTGTGCAATATCATCAGACAAAATGAGAGTGAGTGACAACAAAATAAAACAGACAAACGGGGAATGTTCAATGACAAAATACTACAGTAATTTAGATATGGGTATGTCATTTTAAGTGAAAATTGATCCTTAAGAGGTTATTAATTCAAAGAATCAACACTTTATTTATTGTCATACAAAGAACACCTGTGTAAATGGTTAGTGCGTAATGTGGACCCGGCCACAGCAGAGCCCGCCCTCTGTTGAAGTTGCAATGGGGGAAAACCTCAGCCCGACCCAACGACAAGAGCTCAGAGACTTGGTCCAGCAGAATACGTCCGTGTTCTCCGAGGTGCCGGGGCGCACGGATCTCGTGGAATATCATGTCCACACACGTCCGGGAGAAAAAGTGCGTAAACGGCCATACCGGATACCAGAAGCCCGGAGGGTGGCGGTCCAGCGGGAAGCGACAACAATGCTAGAGATGGGGGTACTGGAGGAGTCCCACAGTGAGTGGTCTAGCCCTATAGTGCTGGTTCCGAAACCAGAAGAAACCGTCCGCTTCTGCAATGACTTCCGGGCCTGAACGAGGTCAGTAGGTTCGATGCCTACCCCATGCCCCGGGTGGACGAACTGATCGACCGCTTGGGGATGGCGAGATACGTCAGCACCTTGGACCTAACAAAGGGGTACTGGCAGGTGCCGCTGGCAGCGGCCTCCGGGAGAAGACTGCCTTCTCCCCCGGGGGGGGGGGGGGGGGGGGGGCTATACCACTACCGGGTTATTCCTTTCGGGCTCCACGGGGCACCAGCTACCTTTCAGCGACTCATAGACCGCGTCTTGTGGCCGCACAGTGAGTACGCGGCTGTTTATTTGGATGACATAATTGTGCACAGTGACAGTTGGGAGTCCCATCTTTGTAGGTTACAGGCAGTGGTGGATGCGCTAAAGGGATTCAGGTCTGACCGCGAACCCCCACAAGTGCAAGCTGGGCTACGCCGAAGTGGAGTACCTGGGCTACCAGATCGGGAGGGGAAATGTGAAACCCCAAGAAAAAAAATTGCTGTCATTAGGGGATGGTCGGTCCCCCGAACCAAGAGGCAGGTGAAGTCATTCCTGGGGTTAGCAGGCTACCACAGTCGATTTGTACCTAACTTTGCTGCAATACCTTCTCCCCTCACAGACTTAACAAAGGCACGACTACCCCAGACGATGCGATGGACGGGAGGTCTACTTCGGGGGGATGGTAATAGAGGGGAGGTGCGTGATGCGACGTTGGCTCCCTCTGCTGGGAGTACATGAGCTGGGCACCCCGACACGGATAGCTCCAAGTGGAGGTAATTAGGGGAAAGTGCCAACCAGCCTTGGAGGTCAAATAAAAGGAGTACTGTGGCACACCGCCAGGGAGGACGGTGAGAGACCAACACAGAGCCAGAGCTGAGAAGAAGGATCGAGCCAAACCTACGTGATTTTCTTTGTTATGTTTATTTTATGGCCTAGTAAAGTTGTTTGTGGACTAAAACTTCCCTGTCTCTGTGTTAATCTCGGCACGCTCAACCCAACACCCCACGGTTTACCACAGTCAACAGTGAAGAGGTGACTCCGGGATGCTAGCCTTCTAGGCAGTTGCAAAGAAAAAGCCACATTTCAGACTGGCCAGTAAAAATGGGCAAAAGAACACAGACACTGGACAAAGGAACTCTGCCTAGAAGGCCAGCATCCCGGAGTTGCCTCTTCACTGTTGACCTTGAGACTGGTGTTTTGCGGGTACTATTTAATGAAGTTGCCAGTTGAGGACTTGTGAGGCGTCTGTTTCTCAAACTAGACACTCTAATGTTCTTGTCCTCTTGCTCAGTTGTGCACCGGGGCCTCCCACTCCTCTTTCTATTCTGGTTAGAGGCAGTTTGCACTGTTCTGTGAAGGGAGTAGTACACAGCGTTGTACGAGATCTTCAGTTTCTTGACAATTTCTCGATTGGAATAGCCTTCATTTCTCAGAACGAGAATAGACTGACGAGTTTCAGAAGAAAGTTATTTGTTTCTAGCCATTTTGAGCCTGCAATCGAACCCACAAATGCTGATGCTCCAGATAGTCAATGAGTCTAAAGAAGGCCAGTTTTATTGCTTCTTTATTCAGGACAACAGTTTTCAGCTGTGCTAACATAATTGCAAAAGGGTTTTCTAATGATCAATTAGCCTTTTAAAATGATGAACTTGGATTAACTTACACAACGTGCCATTGGAACACAGGAGTGATGGTTGCTGATAATGGGCCTCTACACCTATGTAGATATTCCATTAAAAATCAGCCTTTTCCAGCTACAATAGTCATTTACAACAGTAACAATGTCTACACTGTATTTCTGATCCATTTGATGTTATTTAAATGGACAAAAAAATGTATTTTCTTACAAAAACAAGAACATTTCTAAGTGACTTTTGAACAGTAGTGTACATACATACAGTACATATAGCAGTGCATTCGGAAAGTATACAGACCCCTTCCCTTTTTCCACATTTTGTTACGTTACAGCCTTATTCTGAAATGTATTATAAATCTACAAACTATACCCCATAATGACAAAGTGAAAACAGGTCTTTAGACATTTTAGCAAACTTATAAAATATAAAAAACAGATACCTTATTTACATAAGTATTCAGACCCTTTGCTATGAGACTCGAAATTGAGATCAGGTGCATCTTGTTTCCATTGATCATCCTTGAGATGTTTCTACAACTTGATTGGAGTCCACCTGTGGTAAATCCAATTGACTGGACATTATTTGGAAATGTACACACCTGTCTATATAAGGTTCCACAGTTGACAGTGCATGTCAGAGTAAAACCAAGCCATGAGGTCGAAGGAATTGTCCGTAGAGCTCAGAGACAGAATTGTGTCGAGGCACAGATCTGGAGAAGGGTACCAAAAAAATTCTGCAGCATTGAAGGTCCCCAAGAACACCGTGGCCTCCATCATTCTTAACTGGAAGAAGTTTGGAACCACCAAGACTCTTCTCAGAGCTGGCCACCCGGCCAAACTGAGCAATCGGGGGAGAAGAGCCTTGGTAAGGGAGGTGACCAAGAACCTGATGGTCACTCTGACAGAGCTCCATAGTTCCTCTGTGGAGATGGGAGAACCTTTCAGAAGGACAACCATCTCTGCAGCACTCCACCAATCAGGCTTTTATGGTAGAGTGGCCAGATGGAAGCCACACCTCAGTAAAAGGCACATGACAGCCCACTTGGAGTTTGCCTAAAGGACTCTCAGACCATGAGAAACAACATTCTCTGGTCTGAGGAAACAAAGATTTAACTCTTTGGCATGAATGCCAATCTGAATCTGGAGGAAACCTGGCACCATCCCTACAGTGAAGCATGGTGGTGGCAGCATCATCCTGTGGGGATGTTTTTCAGCGGCAGGGACTGGGTGGCCCAGCAAGATCCCGGACATGAACCCCATCTAACATCTTTGAAGAGCCCTGAAAATAGCTGTGCAGCAACTCTCCCCATCCAACCTGACAGAGCTTGAGAGGATCTGCAGAGATACAGGTGTGCCAAGCTTGTAGCGCCATACCCAAGACCCAAGGCTGTAATCGCTGCCAAAGCTGCTTCAACAAAGTACTGAGTAACGAGTCTGAAAACTTACAGAAGCTTGAAATTATTTTTTTATTTTACAAATTTGCAAACATTTCCAAAATTAATTTAATTATTGGGTTTTTTGTGTAGATTGATGAGGGAAAAATACGATTTAATCAATTTTAGAATAAGGCTGTAAAGTAACAAAATGTGGATTCTTTTTTTTTTAAATGTACTGTAACTTTGCCTGTTCCTGATAATTACAGGCATCCACTAGGTGCTTCTATCATGCATTCTTACATCTATTTAAAATACATTTTCTTCTACACCAAAATGTCTCTAACAGACCAAAAGGGAAGACAACTGTTTATCAAGTGCGACACTGTTTTCTTAATTTTTGCCCTTGAAAACCAAACCCAGAATCAAACTGAAAAGACTTTTGAAACCCTTAGACATGCCTCCTCGTCCTTCCTTTCAGAATGTTAAGTATCAAAGAATGTCAACAAAGTAGAATTTCATAGTGTTTTATTAACCCCATAATTTGCTAAGTACAAGATGTGTTATGGTATGCTTAGATGAGTTCATTAAGTGCCATATGAAAATAAAGAGGTATACAAGGTAGAATTCAAATATTAATAAATCACAAGGAGTTATCTTTAGCCATCAGATAAACATGTATGAAGAGAGCTGTACAAGACAACAAGAACAAAAACACATATCAAGAGTTATGCTTAGATAATAAGGTAGAGCTGACAGAGAGAGCTTTACAAGGCACAAAATATAAGACCTATTTAAAAACACAAAGGATTAGGCCCCGAGCCTAGATACCACATATATGAACATATTCGGAGCACAGAGTTAGTCTGAATGACTGGAACTCATCTACTATCCTTGGCAGCATATGTGTGAAATAGAATGCCTTCAGTTTAGGAATAACATCAGCACAGAACTTCACATCAAATGGCACATCAATAACAACTTGCTTGGATGGAGCCCAGACAAGTAGTTTGCATCTCTCCAGTCCAATGTAGAACGTGCCCATTTGCACCTGCATGTAGTACCCATGGGCTCCATTAGGTTGCAGCTGAGGAACCCCATCCACCAGTTTCACATCAGTGAGTTTGCCAGAGAACAGTTCAGTCAGAGACACACTTCTTACTCAGAACAGGACATTTGATTTCTAGAAGTGTATAAGCCACCTGCTCGTTCTCCTTGCCAAATGTGGTTGCCGAGTTCCCATGGGACATGGAGAAGAGATGCTTTCACACAAAGATCTTACGACATTTTGAGCTAGCTAGCCAATGTTTGCAAAAACGGCAAGAATACCACACCGGATGTCCTCCACAAAACAGAAAATTCAGACATTGTTTTGTTTTCCAGGTTCTTAAATAAGGTGAATACATGAGGCCAATTTTACTATATTATCCTGGAGGCATACTTACACATCCTGTCTCATTTGCGTGAATGATATCTCTGAACTTTAAACAAATTGTAATACAAAATCTTTGTTTAGCTTCTTTCTATTCTGTGGCTGCATGAAATAGCAAACATAATGTGAATTCAACAATGACATTACTTTATCTTTGTTACACCCTGATAAAACAGTAACATCCATATTGTAGTTAGGCAAGTGGGTTAAATAGATTCCACGATCCGGATTTAAGCAAGTGCTTGGTTCAGTTCTCGCCCTGTGTACACCCATATGCGTGCGGAACTGTACGCACACCTTGATGTATAGCGCCGCCCACCGGGCGAAATGTCGTGAAAAGAGTGTGTCCACCAAGGAAAGAGGACCACTGGAGAGGAAGCATGGTGGTCTTTCGCCCAAACTAGAAAACCTCTGTATATGTTTCGAACAGTGTAACACAGATATAAAAATGAGGTTAGTTATAACAATATTTGAGTCTAATGTACAGTACCAGCGCTTCATGTAACCAATGGGAGTCGTTTTACGAGCGGATAAGGATCGTAATAAATAATTGAGCCAATCACAATATCAGTTTCCAAATAGAGGCGGGACATAATACGGAAACGATACCCACACACGCCAATCAAAACCAGGCACTCCTTTCCATTGGCCGATCGAGAAATGAATGAGGTGGGGCTTGCAGCAACGGTCGCGGTGTTCTGTTGAAATTCCATTGCCGAACATTAGCAAGCTAAAATAACTGGAACTAAGGATATAGCTTCCGAAGTGTGGACAACGACCAATACCACCCAAATGTGGATTTAATTTGGGGAAAACATGTAAAAATTCTGGAATGGGATTACTCAAGGATTGCTTTGATGTGTACTGCATTTACCTCCGATTTAGCTGTGGCTACCTCTCAAGCTAGCCGAATCGGAACAATCGGCGGATAACTGGCTAACTAACGTTAAACGTAACTAGCTAGCTAATTCTTTAACGTCAGGACTAGGACGGAGCACGCTTCATCGCTAAAAATACACAAAACGAATGTTGTTACTGTCATGGGTCCAGCCGGGTGCCCCCATGTGAACGGGTTCAAAGTGGATAACTGGAAACAGAATCTACGGGTCATTTACCAATGCTTTGTGTGGAGTGGGTCTGCCGAAACCAGGAAACGCAAGGTAAACATTTTAAACGTTAGTTAGCTAACGTTAGCTACTACTAACTAGCTCAGAACATGTATGCAGACTGCTTCTCGAGAGAACAGTGCCTACAACATCTCTGGCTAGCTGTCGTTCATCGTCATTGTTACCAATCCACACGCGAAGAGGCAACTCGTACAGTGTGTGAAAGACACTGTTTTTTTTTTCTTCGATTAACTGGTGATATATGCTACTGTTTCCCTTGCACGGATAGACCTTGTCCGACGTTAGCTAGGTACACATTTTCAGGCATGTCTTTTTCTCGGCTTGGGCACTTGTAAGTTTGCTGACGCGGACTGCTGCAGTTTTAGACATAATTGACAAGGACTGAGGGGTGTGTGAGAGAGACTGTTAGTTAGCTCAGCTCACTACCTAAACCCCCTGCGTCTCTTGCATCACACAATCTGAGTGTCAACTCTGCCTATGTGTGTGCGCGAGCCTGTTTAAGCAGTCCCAGTTCAAAACTTAAATGCAATGGCAAAATGTAGATTTCCGTCTAAATAGACATACCCAAAAGTAACTGATATTCATGTGTAGTTACATGATTCTGACATGTAATAACTTGGTATATTTGGAAAGAGAACATCTGGGAGATTGAGGAAATTGTCAGAAGATAGGAGTTACATAGTTCAGAATACACAAGATCAAGCACATACGTTTTTGAGTCATCTTTCATTGACAAGCTATAAGTGAGTTATTGATGACTAGAGCTAGAAATTCATCAGATGGCTTCCACAGCATGTGAACAATATCAGAAAAAAATGGGATTGATAGAGCTAACAACTAGAAATGTGGTATCCAGGGTACATTCAATTGTCCTTTTAAACTCTCCAAAAGGGTCCGAATGTGGTAATTGCACTGTATTTGCACACTGGATGTGCCTAAAAGTTATTGTTCACTATAAAAACAACATTTCTACCACATCAACCTCTCACAAACATTGTGGTGGTGTCGGGGAACATCCAAGTGGTTTTATTTTCCATTTTCTTTTTTCCCAACCTAGTCACTCAGCAGACATTTTGATTTTGCCATTAAGTCATACATAATGGAAATGGGCTAGATTTGTTCCTACCAACCTAAAGATTAATTTCATACCCACCATGTATCTATAGCTCAAACACAGACCAAATCTGTGGGGAGGGTGTGGCTCAGTTGGTAGAGCATGGTGTTTGCATCATGTTTGCAACGCCAGGGTTGTGGGTTCGATTCCCACGGGGGACCAGTACGGGGGAAAAAGTATGAAATGTATGCATTCACTACTGTAAGTCACTCTGGATAAGAGCGTCTGCTAAATGACTAAAACATTTTTAAAAAATGTAAGCATACCTTGTAAGATGTTGTGTAAAATAAATATTTTGACTCTCGGGGCTGGTGATCAATAACGGTAGATCACAGGCAGACAAATAAGATATTCTCATGGTCTGTGGAGTTCCGGCAATCGGTGTGTATCAATGTATTCCGTGTTTATTTTGTTTGTGCTTCGCAACGCTACCTGGAATAAAGATAGCAACCATCTTGAAATTAGGTCACCGGCTGATCAATAGCCAAGATACTCAGCTTTCCGCAGACACACCGCTTTTGCGCGTAGGGGCTACCGTTCTAATACCAGATTGAATTGAAAAAAACAAATGGGGTTTACATTTTTAAGAGTAACGTCATTGCATTCCCAGTTAGCTACATTGCTAGTCTCTCTGGAAAGTATCTTGTGGTTACATTGACTTATTTTCAATCATGCCATGCTTCATGAAGAACATGAACACAGTACTTTGGTTGTCTCATCCAAATGTGCAATACCGCTGATATATCTACTTTTATGGTACGCCATCAGTGCTCATCAAATAAAATTGTATTTGTCACATGTTTCGTAAACAGGTGTAAACTAACTATGAAATGCTTACTTACTGGCCTTTTTGGCAATGCAGAGAAACATAGAAGAATTGTAACACGAGGAATAAATATATAATGAGCAATGATAACTTGGGTATATACACTGAGTGTACAAAACGTTAGGAACACCTTCCTAATATTGAGTTGCACCCCATTTTGCCCTTAGAACAGCCTCAATTCATTGGGGCTTAAACTCTACAAGGTGTCGAAAGCGTTCCCCATGGATGCTGGCCCATGTTGACTCCAATGCTTCCCACAGTTGTGTCAAGTTGGCTGGATGTCCTTTGGGTGGTGGACCATTCTTGATACACATGGGAAACTGTTGAGCGTGAATAACCCAGCTGCATTGCAGTTCCACGTTGCAGTGCACACTCAAACCAGCGTGCCTGGCAACTACTACCATACCCTGTTCAAAGGCACTTTTGTCTTCCCCATTCACCATCTGAATGGCACACATACACAATCCATGTCTCAAGGCTTAAACATCCTTCTTTAACCTGTCTCCTCCCCTTCATCTACACTGATTTTAATTGGATTTAACAAGGGACATCCAATAAGGGATCATAGCTTTCACCTGGATTCACCTAGTTGGTCTGTCGTGGAAGAGCAGGTGTAAGAAATGTTTTGTACATGGTGTACATGGGGTACCAGTACCGAGTTAATGTGCAGGGGTACAAATTCATTTAGGTACATATGAACATATAGGTAGGGGTTAAGTGACTAGGCAATAGGATAGATAATAAGTAGTAGCAGCAGCGTATGTTATGAGTCAAAATAGTTAGTGCAAAAGGGGATCAATGTAGCTAGTCCGGGTAGCTATTTGCTTAATTATTTAGCAGTCTTATGTCTTGTGGGTAGGGTCCTGTTGGTGCATCAGTACCTCAATGGTACAGACAGACACAACATACGACTGATAATCTTATGTCCATTTTCACCCGAGTACAGTCTGGGGATATTACTAACTAGCTGTTGTAAAATCAACATTTACGTGTATGTCCATAGCATGTTAATGTAACCCATGCTCCCATTGGATACAGGCAGTGCTCATTAACGTATTAATTAATCCCAAAAGTGTTCGATGGGGTTGGGGTCAGTGCTCTATGCAGGTCAGTCAAGTTCTTCCAAACCAATCTCAAACCATTTCTGTATGGACCTCGCTTTGTGCACGGGGGCGTTGTCATGTTGAAACAGGAAAGGGACATCTCCAAACTGTTGCATCAAAGTTGGAAGCACAGAATTGTCTAGAATGTCATTGTATGCTGTAGTGTTAAGATTTCCCTTCACTGGAACTAAGGGGACTAGCCCGAACCATGAAAAACAGCCCCGGACCATTATTCCTCCTCTAAACTTTATAGTTGGCACTATGCGTTGGGGCAGGTAGCGTTTTCCTGGCACCCGCCAATCCCAGATTTGTCCATCGGACTGTCAGATGGTGAAGCGTGATTCATCACTCCAGAGAAGGCGTTTCCACTGCTCCAGAGTCCAATGGCGGCGAGCTGTACACTCCAGCCAATGCTTGGCATTGTGCATGGTGATCTTAGGCTTGTGTGCGGCTGCTCGGCCATGGGAACCCATTTCATGAAGCTCCTGACAAACAGTTCTCGTGCTGACGTTGCTTCCAGAGGCACTTTTTAACTCTGTAGTGAGTGTTGCAACCGAGGACAGATGATTTTTACACGCTTCAGCACTCGGCGGTCCCATTCTGTGAGCTTGTGTGGCCTTCCATTTCGCAGCTGAGCCATTGTTTCTTCTAGACGTTTCCACTTCACAATAACAGCACTTACAGTTGACAGGGACAGCTCTAGCATGGCAGAAATTTGACGAAGTGACTTGTTGGAAAGGTAGCATTCTATGACAGTGGCACGTTGAATGTCACTGAGCTCTTAGTAAGGACAATGTTTGTCTATGGAGATTCCATGGCTGTGTGCTCGATTTTATACACCTGTCAGCAAAGGGTGTGGCTAAATTAGCCGAATCCACTAATTTGAATGGGTGTCCACATACTTTTTCTTATATATTGTGTAACTGCTGTAATTTTAGCTAGATTAGAGACTATACCTGTGGGAGTTAGTGTGGGTGGGCAGCGAAATTTCCATTCGCATATATTTTCAAAGGTTAGGCCGACTTAAACCAACTTATCCCACCCTTGCGTTTTTTTCTGAGTTCATCTGTGAAGTTACACTGAGAGGCTGCAGTGAAGGTTTCAAATGTACAGTGTGGCTTCCTTCTTAATGGTTTCACCATTGAAGAAATGTAACTGTTTCTTCTCGGGGGGGCCTCAGCTTGCTTAACAGCAACACACACACAGTGTAGCCAGTAATGGTAAGGTAAACGGTAACCACCTCACTATCTAAAAACATTATGAGCAGTACTGACAGAGTCCTCATAAGACTGCTGGTTTGTATCAGTAATGCTACATAAAAATCTGCCATGGCTCTTGAAAAGTGGGCCCATGGATCATAAAGTCATTGATGCTGCATGAAACAGACAATTCATAACCCCACCCCCACCCACCAACTCTCCATTTCTGCTGGAGCCTCTATATTTGTTTGACTCCACGCCACCCAATCATATAAGACGTTGATGTACTGTCATCGTGTGTTAGGCCTGGCAATCTTAGATTTATTGCATGGATTGGTAATGTAAACCTACCTATTCACTGGGTAGTGGTGAGTTATGGAGAGGGACGGTGACACCTGTGTTCAGAGCTGTCACAGACCAGGCTTGTCTTTAATCAGGGCTGGCGCGACTGTCTGGGGGGTGTGGAGCGGGGACTACACAAAGATTTATCATCAGTTTAAACACTAGCGTCTTTTGCTCCGTTTTTTTGCCCTCTTTCTCTTTATGCCTTCCTTTCTTACTCTCACTTCTTTCTCACTCCCCCCCCACATGCAGTTGCCCCTGCTCCATGGATACCTCAATTAGGATAAATGGAGTGAATGTTGCATGGATGGAGGAGGAGAGCTAACAGATCAACCATCTGGGGAGGACCTCCTAATGAGCAGTCGAATTGCTCATCGGTCTGCTTTATAAACACCTCGTTTCTGCCCTAAGATGAACAGACCCAAAGAGATGAGGTGACATACCGTTGGCAACCATCCAGGTTGTGCTGTACAGCACACTGTAGCAAAACGTTTTGAAACAGAAAATAAAAAGGAGAGTTTCTAATCGGGGAAAATGCAGGTATTACCTCCCCGTATCATTCTATTTCAAACCTGTTCCATGTCTCAACCTAGTCTGTTTTCTCTTTTGATACTGTGCCTACCTCCTAACCCCCACAAAGGCTCCATTTGAAGAAGAAGAAGCAGTTGTTTTGAGCACACCGTGTGAAGTCCCCTCACCACCTTGGACCAGCCACTCCTCTTTGCAGATGGGTCTTTGAGTTATCTAATTGTTGAGGAAATCATAGCGCCTAACAAGCTATATAGCAGCAGTACATCAATAATTCATGCACATTGTAACCAGCAGCCATTTTTCATGCTCATATAATATATATATATATGCTACAGCGAGTGTGTTCAGAATACATATGATCTCCAGGCTGCTGGTTGAGATGAGGGGCTCAAGGTTATTTTCAAATGTATGTTACCTCTTAAGAGAGACTAGTTCTGGAGACTGCAGGTCATTGTCCACATGCCCAGTCCCTGCTGGGTTTTAGAGTGTGTGTGTGTGTGTCCTAGCGCAATGGTAGGAGGAGTGGCTTGCACACACAGCCTCACACACACACTGTTGCATATTTATGCTTCTTCATAATTCATGGACACAATGAGGAAGTGGATAGATCTCGTTTCTCATGATTATCAGTAAAGTTAACATTTATAAAATGGATTACTAGCTTTTTAATACTATAAATGACCAACCACCCAGCTTTGGAGTAGTTGGGTCTATTTCCCTGCTTTTGAAAGGCTGCTGGCTACCGTACTGGAAGACTTTCAGCAATTGTGCTAAGCTCATGATATGCTAACTTAAATAATCTCAAAACTGCACCCAGAGACATAAAAATGGTATCCATGAGTTTCTCAGACTCTGGGTAATTAAACTTCCGGAATTTCAAAATATCACAGTATCCCTTTTAAACATGCTGCAGCGTTCTGACTGGAATAAACATGTAATGTTTATATCAAAGGGCGTCTGTCATTTGATATACTAGCTCTGAAATATAGCCTAAGGATAACATTTTTGTTTACTTCAGGACCGTAGGTACATTTCCCAACCGGAAGCCATAGATTACAGGCAACAGCCACACTGACCTGTTATGGCTTGAATCCCGTTAGTGGGATTGATATGACGACAGCCAGTGAAAGTGCACGGCGGCAAATTCAAGACAACAAAAATCTCATAATTAAAATTTCTCAAACATACAAGTATTATACACCATTTTAAAGATAAGATTCTCCTTAACCTCTATGGGCTAGGTGGGACGCTTGCGTCCCACCTACGTAACAGCCACTGGCAGCCTGTGGCGCGATTTTCAAAACCTTAAAAATCCTATTACTTCAATTTCTCAAACATATGACTATTTTACAGCTATTTAAAGACAAGACTCTCGTTAATCTAACCACACTGTCCGATTTCAAAAAGGCTTTACAACGAAAGCAAAACATTAGATTATGTCAGCAGAGTACCAAGCCAGAAATAATCAGACACCCATTTTTCAAGCCAGCATATAATGTCACCAAAACCCAGAAGACAGCTAAATGCAGCACTCACCTTTGATGATCTTCATCAGATGACAACCCTAGGACATTATGTTATACAATACATGCATGTTTTGTTCAATCAAGTTCATATTTATATCAAAAAACAGCTTTTTACATTAGCATGTGACGTTCAGAACTAGCATACTTCCGGGGAATTCGCTAACATTTTACTAAATTACTCACGATAAACGTTCACAAAAAGCATAACAATTATTTTAAGAATTATAGATACAGACCTCCTCTATGCACTCGATATGTCCGATTTTTAAAATAGCTTTTTGGTGAAAGCACATTTTGCAATATTCTAAGTACATAGCCCAGGCATCACGGGCTCGCTATTTAGACACCCGGCAAGTTTAGCACTCACCATAATCATATTTACTATTATAAAAGTTTGATTACCTTTTGTTGTCTTCGTCAGAATGCACACCCAGGACTGCTACTTCAATAACAAATGTTGGTTTGGTCCAAAATAATCCATCGTTATATCCGAATAGCGGCGTTTTGTTCGTGCGTTCCAGACACTATCCGAAATAGTAAAGAAGTGTCGCGCGCATGGCGCAATTCGTGACAATAAAATTCTAAATATTCCATTACCGTACTTCGAAGCATGTCAACCGCTGTTTAAAATCAATTTTTACGCCATTTTTCTCGTAGAAAAGCGATAATATTCCGACAGGGAATCTCCTTTTCGGCAAACAGAGGAAAAAATCCCAAAGGCGGGGGCGGTCGGGTCATGCGCATAAGCCCAGTGTCCCTTGATCGGCCACTTGAGAAAGGCGATAATGTGTTTCAGCCTGGGGCTGGAATGACGACATTCTGTTTTTTCCCGGGCTCTGAGCGCCTATGGACGACGTGGGAAGTGTCACGTTAGAGCAGAGATCCTTAGTAAATGATAGAGATGGAAAAGAAGTTCAAGAAATGGTCAGACAGGCCACTTCCTGTAAAGGAATCTCTCAGGTTTTGACCTGCCATTTGAGTTCTGTTATACTCACAGACACCATTCAAACAGTTTTAGAAAATTTAGGGTGTTTTCTATCCATATGTAATAAGTATATGCATATTCTAGTTACTGGGTAGGAGTGGTAACCAGATTAAATCGGGTATGTTTTTTATCCAGCCGTGTCAATACTGCCCCCTAGCCCTAACAGGTTAATCTAACCACAGTGTCCGATTTCAAAAAGGCTTTACAGCGAAAGCAAAACATTAGATTATGTTAGGACATAAACTTCACAAGAAAATCCACACAGCCATTTTCCAATCAAGGACATGCATCACAAAAACCAAAAGTTAAGCTAAAATATTCACTAACCTTTTGATGATCTTCATCAGATGACACTCCTAGGACATCATGTTATACAATACATGTATGTTTTGCTCGATAAAGTTCATATTTATATCCAAAAACAGCATTTTACATTGGCGCGTGATGTTCAGAAAATGTATTCCAACCAAAACTCCCGGTCAATATGCACATCAATTTACAAAAATACTCATCATAAACGTTGCTAAAATTTACAACAGTTATTGAAAGAATTATAGCCGCACTACTCCTTGACGCAACCGCTTTGTCAGATTTCAAAATAACTTTACGGAGAAAGCACATTGTTCAATATTCTGAGTACATAGCTCAGCCATCGAAGCAAGCTATACAGCTACCCGCCAAGTTCTGGCATCAACAAATCTCTGAATTACTATTACAAATATTCTCTTACCTTTGCTGATCTTCATCAGAATGCACTCCGAGGACTCCTACTTGCACAAGAAATGTTTGTTTTGTTCGAAATACTCTATATTTATGTCCGTGCGTACAGATCACTATCCAAAAGACAAAGTGTGTGCGTAAAATAAGAGACAAAAAGTCAAATAGTTCCATTACCGTTCGTAGAAACATGTCAAACGATATTTACAATCAATCCTTAGGGTCTTTTTAAATTAAAACGTTGACAATATTCCAACCGGACAATAGCGTATTCAAATGAGCGGCGTGCCAAACGTGAACGCGCAGTAAACAACTCTCTGCTCCCAGGCAGTCCACAGATAAACTGAGCTGCTGTTCTTTGCCCAGTAACAGGAGACGCATGAAAGACATTTCTAAAGGCTGTTGACAGCCAATGGAAGCCTTAGGAAGTGCAAAATGACCCCACAGACACTGTAGTTTGAATAGACAGTAGATAGAAGAACTACAAATCACTTCTTGGTTGGATTTCTTTCTCAGGTTTTTGCCTGCCATATGAGTTCTGTTATACTCACAGACATCATTCAAACAGTTTTAGAAACATCAGTGTTTTCTATCCAAATCTACTAATAATATGCATATCTTAGTTTCTGGGAGTGAGTAGGAGGCGATTTACTCTGGGCACGTCAGTCATCCAAGCGACTCAGTACTGCCACCATCCATAAGAAGTTAAAGGCTAAAGCTGCCACTTTCAAGGAGCTTGACACACATCCGGACTCTTATAAGAAATCCCGCTATGCCCTCAGACGAACCATCAAACAGGCAAAGCGTCAATACAGGACCAAGATCCAATCCTACTACACCAGCTCTGACTCTCGTCGCATGTGGAAGGGCTTGCAAACTATCTCTGATTTACAAAGGGAAACCCAGCTGCGAGCTGTCCAGTGACGCAAGCCTATCAGATGAGCT
Source organism: Salmo salar (assembly GCF_965601325.2). NCBI lineage: Eukaryota > Metazoa > Chordata > Actinopteri > Salmoniformes > Salmonidae > Salmo > Salmo salar. Next base: position 6,198,458 of record NC_138318.1, read on the forward strand.
AAATACCTTCTATGCTCGCTTCGAGTCTATCAACACTGAACCATGCATGAGAGCATCAGCTGTTCTGGATGACTGTGATCACACTCTTTGTAGCCGATGTTAGTAAAACCTTTAAAACAGATTCATATACACGAATTACCAGGACACGTACTCAGAACATGTGCTGACCAGCTGGCAAGTGTCTTCACTGACATATTCAACCAATCCCTGACAGTCTGTAATACCTACATGTTTCAAGCAGACCACCATAGTCCCTGTGTCCAAGAACGCCCAGGTAACCTGACTATCGTCCAGTAGCACTCACACCTGTAGCCATGAAATGCTTTGAAAGGCTGGTCATGGCTCATATCAACACCATCATCCCAGACACCCTAGAACCACTCCAATTCGCATACCACCTCAACAGATCCACAGATGATGCAATCTCTATTGCACTCCACACTGCCCTTTCCCACCTGGACAAAAGGAACACCTAGGTGAGCATGCTGTTCATTGACTATAGCCGAGGAAGAGCAAGGCCCAACTTGGCAGAAAATCTGTCTTCCTCCATCAACTTTGAGAAAAAACTATATTGGAGTTGTCTCGATGGTTATGCATATTCATGGAATGAGATTAGTAGCATAGCATCTCTTTCCATTGAATACCGACGGGTGACGTCAACAACCCTCATCGAATATTCAAAAAAGATTACAATAATGAGATGTATGTCTTTTTGTGGACAACGACTCCCATTGTTAGGGCAGAGAAACCTGTATCTTGTCAGTATATCCATAATATTTTCTACAGCTCAGCATTCAACACCATAGTGCCCTCCAAGCTCATCACTAAGCTAAGGACTCTGGAATTAGACATTGCTCTCTGCAACTAGCTTCTGAACTTCCTGGCGGGCCACCTCCCAGGTGGTGATGGTAGGCAAGAACCCATCCACCATGCTGACCCTCAACACGGGGCCCCTCTGGGGTGCATGCTTACTCCCCTCCCGTACTTCCTGTTCACCCATGACTGCGTGGCCGTGCACAATTCCAATGCCATCATTAAGTTTGCCTATGTCACAAAGGTGGTAGGCCTGATCACCAACGACGATGAGACAGCCTACAGGGAGGAGGTCAGAGATCTGGCAGTGTGGCGCCAGGACAACAACCTCTCTCAATGTAATTAGGAGAAAGGAGCTGATCGTGGACTACAGGAAACAGTGGGCCGAGCACACCCCATCCACATCGATGAGGCTGTAGTGGAGCAGGTCGAGAGCTTCAAGTTCCTCGGTGTCCACATCACTAAGGAATTATCGTGGTCCACACACACCAACACAGTCGTGAAGAGGGCATGACAAAGCCTCTTCCCACTCAGGAGGCTGAAAAGATTGGGCTTGGGCCCTCAGATTCGCAAAAGGTTCCATATCTGCACCATTGAGAGCATCTTGACTGGCTGCATCACCTTTTGGTACGGCAACTGCTTGGCTTCCGACCAGCAAGACGCTACAGTGGGTAGTGCGTACGGCCCAGTACATCACTGGGGCTGTGCTCGCTACCATCCAGCACCTCTATACCAGGTGGTGTCAGGGGAAGGCCCTAAAAATTGTAAAATACTCCAGCCGCCAAGTCAGACTGTTCTCTCTGCTACTGCACGGCAAGTGGTACCGATGCAACAAGTTTGGAACCAACAGGACACTGAACAGCTTTTGCACTAACTCTTTTCACTCATAACATACACTCCTGTTACTGTTTATCTATCCTGTTGCCTAGTCACTTTATCCCTACTTATATGTACATATCTACCTAAATGACCTGGTACCCCTGCACAGGACTAGGTAGGTACTGGTACCTCGTGTGTGTGTAGGCAAGTTATTGTTTTTCATTGTGTATTTATTCATTGTGTTGTTTTTCTATTATATCTCTTTTTTTCTCTGCACTGTTGTGAAGGGCCTGTAAGTAAGCAGTTCACTGTTAGTCTACATATGTTTATGAAGCATATTACATTTGATCTATCTTGCTCTTCTGAGCTCATTTGCTTTCTATCCCATCATGTCTTGCATTTCACAGTCACGCTCTCTGTCTCTCTCTGTTTTTCAGTCCGAGCATTACAGTGAGTCTTCTTGGTCAGTTCACGGGATCTTTCCATCAGCCTGCTGCTCGCCTCTCCTTTTGATGTTTGTCTGATTTTAATCGCCACTGTTGCACTTCTGCTGCCTAGCCCCCTTTCACCCTCACTGCACCATGCCCCCTCGCCAACACAGAGCAGCCCTTCTCTCACTCTGGCCCAGCCAAGCACTGATGTCATCCCGGAAGAAGACCAATCAACATTCTTATGCCTCGCTCACTCTTGTCCAATTCCACTTCCACATTGAACACCAGTGTGTGAGCTAAAATGCATCAGCATGAATGGGTTTGTGCTTGTATCATTTGTGCGTGTGTGTCAGGGTTTTCGTTAAGAAAACGGAGCCAGACAACGTGACGGGAAGATTTAAATTTACCGGCCATTTGCGAAATTTACCGTACCCATATGCATTTGGTGCATATCCCATTAGGTTGTCCACCCACAGTGCTCAATGACAGAAATCACATTTAGATTGTGGTAATGCATCTTAATAGAACATGCAACACATGTAATGAAGCAGCCAATAAAACGTCATTTTGAAACATTTGACAAAATAAAATTTGCGGGAATACACCATTCTAAACAGCGATCCTGATAGCAGTCCCATTTGTGACAGAGATTAAAATCTCTGTTAGAAAGAAACTTAAAGGGGGAATCTAAAGATATATCAACTAGAATGGCTTCAGGGCTCAACATTAATGCTTGTCCGCTTGCAAGTAAAAAAAAAAAAAAAAAATGTCGGACAACAAAAATATAGATTTAAGTTGTCCGAATGGACAAGTAAACAAAAATCACTTTCAAACAATTAGGCTACTCTGATCAGAATTGTATCAGTGTCCTCCGGATGCAATGTTTTGCACACTGTCCTACCAATCTCTGCAGAGCGCATCGGAGTATAATCTAATCAAAATCCCATTTTATTGGTCACATACATATATTTAGCAGATGTTATTGCGGGTGTAGCGAAATGCTTGTGTTCCTAGCTCCAACAGTGCAGTAGTATCTAAGAATTCACAACAAAACACATCTAAAAGTAAAATAATGAAATTAAGAAATATAAATATTAGGACGAGCAATTTCCGAGTGGCATTGACTAAAATACAGCAGAATACAGTATATACATATGAGTAAAGCAGTATGTAAACATTATTAAAGTGGCTAGTGAATCCATGCCTATGTATTAGGTTGACCGATTAACCTCTTACATCTAGACGTTCCGCTAGCGGAACACCTGCTCCATTATCCAATGATGGGCGTGGCGCGAAATACAAACTCCTCTAAAATACAAAAACTTCCATTTTTCAAACATATGACTATTTCACAGCATTTTAAAGATAAGACTCTCCTTTATCTAACCACACTGTCCGATTTCAAAAAGGCTTTACAACGAAAGCAAAACATTAGATTATGTCAGCAGAGTACCAAGCCAGAAATAATCAGACACCCATTTTTCAAGCTAGCATATAATGTCACAAAAACCTAGAAGACAGCTAAATGCAACACTAACCTTTGATGATCTTCATCAGATGACAACCCTAGGACATTATGTTATACAATACATGCATGTTTTGTTCAATCAAGTTCATATTTATATCAAAAACCAGCTTTTTACATTAGCATGTGACGTTCAGAACTAGCATACCCCCCGCAAACTTCCGGGGAATTCGCTAACATTTTACTAAATTACTCACGATAAACGTTCACAAAAAGCATAACAATTATTTTAAGAATTATAGATACAGACCTCCTCTATGCACTCGATATCTCCAATTTTAAAATAGCTTTTTGGTGAAAGCACATTTTGCAATATTCTAAGTACATAGCCCAGGCATCATGGGCTAGCTATTTAGACACCCGGCAAGTTTAGCACTCACCAATATCAGCTTTACTATTATAAAAGTTTCATTACCTTTTGTTGTCTTCGTCAGAATGCACTCCCAGGACTGCTACTTCAATAACAAATGTTGGTTTGGTCCAAAATAATCCATCGTTATATCCGAATAGCGGCGTTTTGTTCGTGCGTCCCAGACACTATCTGAAATGGTAAATCAGGGTCGCGCGCATGGCGCAATTCGTGACAAAAAAAATCTAAATATTCCATTACCGTACTTCGAAGCATGTCAACCGCTGTTTAAAATCAATTTTTATGCCATTTTTCTCGTAAAAAAGCGATAATATTCCCACCAGGAATCTCCTTTTAGCTAAACTGAGGAAAGTAAACAAAGCTTTCGGTCGATGCGGGCACGAGCCTGAGTCTCACAGTACTGTAACCAGCCACTACCCAAACGCGCTACTTTGTTTCAGCCAGAGCCTGCAAAGCCACGATTCAGCTTTTTACCGCCTTCTGAGACCCTATGGCAGCCGTAGGAAGTGTCACGGGACAGCTAAGATCCTCACTCTTCAATAAACAGAGACAAGAAGAACGACACCTTGTCAGACAGGCCACTTCCTGCCTGAAACCTTGTCAGGTTTTTGCCTGCCAAATGAGTTCTGTTATACTCACAGACACCATTCAAACAGTTTTAGAAACTTTGGAGTGTTTTCTATCCATATGTAATAAGTATATGCATATTCTAGTTACTGGGTAGGAGTGGTAACCAGATTAAATCGGGTATGTTTTTTATCCAGCTGTGAAAATACTGCCCCCTAGCCATAACAGGTTAATCGGCATGGCCGATTAATTATGGCTGATTTCAAGTTTTCATAACAATCGGTGGACGCCGATTTACATTGCAATCCAGAAGGAGACTGCGTGGCAGGCTGTGACCACCTGTTACGCGAGTGCAGCATCAAAAGGACCTTGTGGCAGCAAGGAGCCCAGGTAAGTTGCTAGCTAGCATTAAACTTATCTTATAAAAAAAAAAACAATCTTCACATAATCACTAGTTAACTACACATGGTTGATGATATTACTAGGTTAACTAGATTGTCTTGCGTTGCATATAATCAAAGCGGTGCCTGGTAATTTACCATCGAATCACAGCCTACTTCAACTTTGTCAAATGGGTGATGATTTAACAAAAGCATATTCGTGAAAAAAGCACAATCGCTGCACAAATGTACCTAACCATGAACATCAATGCCTTAATTAAAATCAATACAGAAGTATATATTTTTTAAACGTGCGCATTTAGTTAAAATAAATGCATGTTAGCAGGCAATATTAACTATCGAAATTGTGTCACATCTCTTGCGTTCAGTGCAAGCAGAGTCAGGGAATATGCAGCAATTTGGGCCACCTGGCTCGTTGCGAACTGTGTGAAGTACATTTATTCCTAACAAAGACCGTAATTAATTTGCCAGAATAACATTGAAGGTTGTGCAATGTAAGAGCAATATTTAGACTTAGGGTTGCCACCTGTTTGATAAAATACAGAACGGTTCCGTATTTCACTGAAAGAATAAACATTTTTGTTTTCAAAATGATAGTTTCTGGATTTGACCATATTAATGGTGCGGCAGATAGCCTAGTGGTTAAAGCGTTGGTCCAGTAACCAAAAGGTTGCAAGATCAAATCCCTGAGCTGACAAGGTAAAAATCTGTCGTTCTGCCCCTGAACAAGGTAGTTAACCCACTGTTCCTAGGCCGTCATTGAAAATAAGAATTTGATCTTAACTGACTTGCCTAGTAAAATAAAGGTGAAAAAAAAAAAATGACCAAAGGCTCGTATTTCTGTGTGTTTATTATAATTAAGTCTATGATTTGATAGAGCAGTCTGACTGAGCGGTGGTAGGCAGCAGCAGGCTCGTAAGCATTGATTCAAACAGCACTTTACTGCGTTTTCCAGCAGCTCTTAGCAATGCTTGAGCGCTGTTTATGACTTCAAGCTGTGCTCCCTCTGCTGTTTCCTGAAGTCCACAATCAGCTCCTTCGTTTTGTTGAGGGAGAGGTTATTTTCCTGGCACTACGCCAGGGCCCTCACCTCCTCCCTGTAGACTGTCTCGTCATTGTTGGTATTCAGGCCTACTACTGTTGTCGTCTGCAAAGATTGAGTTTTTGGCCACACGGTCATGGATGAACAGGGAGTACAGGAGGGGGCTGAGCATACACCCTTGTGTGTTGATGATCAACGAAGTGGAGGTGTTGTTTCCTACCTTCACCACCTTGGGGGGGCCCGTCAGGAAGTCCAGGACCCAGTTGCACCGGGTGGGGTTCTATGGTGTGGAAGGAGATTGGAGGGTACTATGATGTTGAAGGCTAAGCTATAGTCAATGAACAGCATTCTTACGTAGGTATTCCTCTTGCGATGGCAATTGTATCGTCTGTGGATCTATTGGGTCAGTAAGAAAATTGAAGTGGTTCTAGGATCCTTAACTAGCCTCTCAAAGCACTTCAGGATGACAGAAGATGGTAACTGAACTAAATTACTTTTGCTTTCTTGGGTACAGTAACAATGGTGGTGGACATAGGGAGAGATTGAATATGTCCGTAAACACTCCAACCAGCTGTTTTGCCCATGCTCTGAGGACACGGCTAGGAATGCCGTCTGGGCGGGCAGCCTTGCAAGGGTTAACGCGCTTAAATGTCTTACTTTCATGTAATATTCTAGGCATGCATTGACCGGCACGAGCGGTTTTTCAATCATGTAGTCGAGAGATGCGTTCTTTCAGATCAGTGTGCACATTTGAGTTATTTTCCCAGTTATAGCTATTTTTTTTGTCAGCAATGAAAATCCTGGAAAAGTCATGGTGTGTTCATCACCTGTGTGTGGCAGAGGAGCGAGAGACATTTTGCACAGCAGGAAAAATGATTATATACAACAGACTAACTTGATAACCAGCCAACCTACACAATATGTTTTGAATTGGCTATCTCGCTGTTTAGCTATTAGCATGTATTATTGTCATGTCCGATGTACTAAAATAACCTTCCACAGGCACTCGTGTATAATTGCAAATGGCCGACACACAGTTGATACGGGTGCACAGTGGATGAAACCAATGCTGCATGCTCCGGTTGTAAAACTCAAAATTGTCTAAGATTCAATACTGGCCAATTCTGACAAAGTTACAGAAATATTTTAATTGACAAGTAACTCCTATGCTGTCAAGATCGAACACTGAATATTTTAACCTTACAAATAGATAAACATCTTTCGTTAGCTAAATCCCCCACTTTAGCCATTTGATCCCTGGTTAATTGAATGAGGGAATTATTTTGGTTGTAATTGTAACGTTGCAGGGTGGCCAACCATCCTCCAGGAGATTTCAGGAGAGCTACTGGGTGTGCAGGCTTTTGCTCCAGCCCTGCTCGAACATGCCACATTTGTAAAACATCAGCTGCTTAACAGGACCTTGATAAGCTGACTGCTGTGTTTGAACAGGGTTGGATCAAAAGTCTGCCTACAATACTTCACCAACAAGCATGACATGGCCACAGAGGAATTGAGGATCATTAGCTTCTTTCATTTTTTTTTGTTTGCTGTGGATTGTTTCAAACCACAAGCTTGTAGGCCTATGTCTATTTGGGAAGCCTGTAATTTGGGCAGCGCGTGTGGAGGCCTAGCTTATTATTGAATTGTGGCTGTCGGTGAAAAGCATCTAAAATGTGTCTTGAGTATTGTTTCAAATGTTGAGATAAGAAGGTGAGGGGTGTGTGGTGTAGATATAGGCACGTTTCTCCAGAATGGCTCAGCTGTCTCCCTCCAGTTCTTGCACTTTCATTGTGTGAATTGTTTGCCATTTTTATTTTATTTTTTATAAATTCACCATTACAGTCCTTTGCTGTTGTTCTGGGATTGATTTGCACATTTCGCACCAAAGTACGTTCATGTCTAGGACACAGAACGCGTCTCCTTCCTGAGCGGTATGACGGCTGCGTGGTCCCATGGTGTTTATACTTGCATACTATTGTTTGTACAGATGACCGTGGTACCTTCAGGCGTTTGGAAATTGCTCCCAAGGATGAACCAGACTTGTGGAGGTCTACAATTTTTTTTCCTGAGGTCTTGGCTGATTTCTTTTGATTTTCCCATGATGTCAAGCAAAGAGGCACTGAGTTTGAAGGTAGGCCTTGAAATACATCCACAGGTACACCTCCAATTGACTGAAATTATGTCAATTAGCCTATCAGAAGCTTCTAAAGCCATGACATCATTTTCTGGAATTTTCCAAGCTGTTTAAAGGCACAGTCAACTTAGTGTATGTAAACTTCTGACCCACTGGAATTGTGATACAGTGAATTATAAGTGAAATAATCTGTCTGTAAACAATTGTTGGAAAAATTACTTGTGTCATGCAGAAAGTAGATGTCCTAACCGACTTGCCAAAACTATAGTTTGTTAACAAGAAATTTGTGGAGTGCTTGAAAAACGAGTTTTAATGACTCCAACCTAAGTGTATGTAACCTTCCGTCTTCAACTGTATGTCACCAGTCGTAAATTTACAGTTAATCCCCGTCATTTGGTTACATTTATTTTATTTATTTAGCATCTAAGACATTGGTGGTGGGTTGCTATGCTGACATATGGAATTGTTTTAACCTCTATGGGCTAGGTGGGACGCTTGCGTCCCACCTACTCAACAGCCAGTGTAATCCCGTGGCGCGTTATTCAAATACCTTAGAAATGCAAAACCTTCAATTTTTCAAACATATGACTATTTTACACCATTTTAAAGATAAGACTCTCGTTAATCTAACCACACTGTCCGATTTCAAAAAGGCTTTACAACGAAAGCAAAACATTAGATTATGTCAGCAGAATACCCAGCCAGAAATAATCAGACACCCATTTTTCAAGCTAGCATATAATGTCACATAAACCCAAACCGCAGCTAAATGTAGCACTAACCTTTGATGATCTTCATCAGATGACAACCCTAGGACATTATGTTATACAATACATGCATGTTTTGTTCAATCAAGTTCATATTTATATCAAAAACCAGCTTTGTACATTAGCATGTGACTAGCATTCCCACCGAACACTGCCGGTGAATTTACTAAATTACTCACGATAAACGTTCACAAAAAGCATAACAATTATTTTAATAATTATAGATACAGAACTCCTCTATGCACTCGATATGTCCGATTTTCAAATAGCTTTTCGGTGAAAGCACATTTTGCAATATTCTCAGTAGATAGCCCGGCGTCACAGGGCTAGCTATTTAGACACCCAGCAAGTTTAGCACTCACCAAAGTCAGATTTACTATAAGAAAAATGTTATTACCTTTGCTGTTTTTGTCAGAATGCACTCCCAGGACTTCTACTTCAATAACAAATGTTGGTTTGGTCCAAAATAATCCATCGTTATATCCAAACAGCGGCGTTTTGTTCGTGCGTTCAAGACCCTATCCGAAAGGGTAAATAAGGGTGACGAGCATGGCACAATTCGTGACAAAAAAATTCTAAATATTCCATTACCGTACTTCGAAGCATGTCAACCGCTGTTTAAAATAAATTTGTCTCATAAAAAAGCGATAATATTCCGACCGGGAATCTGCGTTTAGGTAAACAGACAAAAGAAAAGAAAGCATTCGGTCGACTCGGGCACGCGCCTAAGCCCATAGTACTCTGAGCGGCCACTTGCCAAAAGCGATAAAGTGTTTCAGTCAGAGCCTGCCTCGATATCGTTCAGCTTTTTCCCGGGCTCTGAGAGCCTATGGGAGCTGTAGGAAGTGTCACGTTATTGCAAAGATCCTCAGTCTTCAATAAAAAGAGTCAAGATGAAACACAACTTCTCAGACAGGCCACTTCCTGCATGGAATCTTCTCAGGTTTTGGCCTGCCATATGAATTCTGTTATATATAGACACCATTCAAACAGTTTTAGAAACTTTAGGGTGTTTTCTATCCAAAGCCAATAATTATATGCATATTCTAGTTACTGGGCAGGAGTAGTAACCAGATTAAATCGGGTACGTTTTTTATCCGGCTGTGTCAATACTGCCCCCTAGCCCTAACCGGTTAAGATGGTCATGTTATGGTTCATTTAGCTATTTGATTTTTAATTTAGTACCCCTTTAGGTACAGTGCCTTGCGAAAGTATTCGGCCCCCTTGAACTTTTCGACCTTTTGCCACATTTCAGGCTTCAAACATAAAGATATAAAACTGTAATTTTTTGTGAAGAATCAACAACAAGTGGGACACAATCATGAAGTGGAACGAAATTTATTGGAAATTTCAAACTTTTTTAACAAATAAAAAACTGAAAAATTGGGCGTGCTAAATTATTCAGTCCCTTTACTTTCAGTGCAGCAAACTCTCTCCAGAAGTTCAGTGAGGATCTCTGAATGATCCAATGTTGACCTAAATGACTAATGATGATAAATAGAATCCACCTGTGTGTAATCAAGTCTCCGTATAAATGCATCTGCTCTGTGATAGTCTCAGAGGTCCGTTTAAAGCGCGGTTAGCATCATGAAGAACAAGGAACACACCAGGCAGGTCCGAGATACTGTTGTGGAGAAGTTTAAAGCCGGATTTGGATACAAAAAGATTTCCCAAGCTTTAAACATCCCAAGGAGCACTGTGCAAGCGATAATATTGAAATGGAAGGAGTATCAGACCACTGCAAATCTACGAAGACCCGGCCGTCCCTCTAAACTTTCAGCTCATACAAGGAGAAGACTGATCAGAGATGCAGCCAAGAGGCCCATGATCACTCTGGATGAACTGCAGAGATCTACAGCTGAGGTGGGAGACTCTGTCCATAGGACAACAATCAGTCGTATACTGCACAAATCTGGCCTTTATGGAAGAGTGGCAAGAAGAAAGCCATTTCTTAAAGATATCCATAAAAAGTGTTGTTTAAAGTTTGCCACTAGCCACCTGGGAGACACACCAAACATGTGGAAGAAGGTGCTCTGGTCAGATGAAACCAAAATCGAACTTTTTGGCAACAATGCAAAACGTTATGTTTGGCGTAAAAGCAACACAGCTCATCACCCTGAACACACCATCCCCACTGTCAAACATGGTGGTGGCAGCATCATGGTTTGGGCCTGCTTTTCTTCAGCAGGGGCAGGGAAGATGGTTAAAATTGATGGGAAGATGGATGGAGCCAAATACAGGACCATTCTGGAAGAAAACCTGATGGAGTCTGCAAAAGACCTGAGACTGGGACGGAGATTTGTCTTCCAACAAGACAATGATCCAAAACATAAAGCAAAATCTACAATGGAATGGTTCACAAATAAACATATCCAGGTGTTAGAATGGCCAAGTCAAAGTCCAGACCTGAATCCAATCGAGAATCTGTGGAAAGAACTGAAAACTGCTGTTCACAAACGCTCTCCATCCAACCTCACTGAGCTCGAGCTGTTTTGCAAGGAGGAATGGGCAAAAATGTCAGTCTCTCGATGTGCAAAACTGATAGAGACATACCCCAAGCGACTTACAGCTGTAATTGCAGCAAAAGGTGGCGCTACAAAGTATTAACTTAAGGGGGCTGAATAATTTTGCACGCCCAATTTTTCAGTTTTTTATTTGTTTGAAATATCCAATAAATTTCGTTCCACTTCATGATTGTGTCCCACTTGTTGTTGATTCTTCACAAAAAATTACAGTTTTATATCTATGTTTGAAGCCTGAAATGTGGCAAAAGGTCGAAAAGTTCAAGGGGGCCGAATTCTTTCGCAAGGCACTGTATCAAAAAAAAAAATGTTGATAAAAAAATGTCTTTTGGCCTTTATTACTAAAGGCCATAGAGACGCATTGAACAACAAATTCATAAATGTCAAAAAGGACAGTAATTTTTTTTTAATAAGAAACAAGGCTTTTGATGTGTCTATCCTAAATCTAGGAGATATCTAAAAATAAGGAAATGTGTGTGTATATTTTTTAGAGATATATAGATGTGTGTTTTTTTTCTTCACATTAACCCCTTTTTGTGTGGGTAGGCACAAAAATCCTGTGACACTTGTGGGTGTCGTACAGAAAAACGGAGAACACCATCGCGTTTGAGTCTCCCTTTTCCATATAGTGGTTTCTAGGTCAAACTGTTCGGATGCTACAGACGTCTAAGTGAGAAGACCCATTTTTTCCCGGGATGTCTCATTGTCTGACAAGCACCGCTCTAGCCCTGCCATTTACTGTTCTCAGTCTCGGAGTGGAAATGTTGTTTGCAGAGTTCACGACCTGCTACATTTGTGAGAAACAAACAGGTTTTGGTTCATTTCATAACCATAATTTACGAGATTTATTTTGTTTGGAGTGCTCCATGTGAGCAATAAACAGGTAAACTGATTTCTCTGTCCTGATAATGTTGAAGGAGCGTGCGCACACAGAAGTACCTGGCCTGCTGCGTTGAAATGTAGGAGTGTTTTTAACATCCATTGCGAATGATAATATAGTAAAGCTATAGTTCCTCAAAGTAAGTTATTTGAAAAATCTTTCCAACAATCTCCCATTTGATAATCACCAATCCTCAGTGTGAAAGCCCAATGGAAGTTATTGTCCTACTGATACATTGGCCTATAGGCTATGAGTTCCACACGCTAATTTCTTTAGCGTGTGGAATGCTGCCCTACCAAGCAAAAAGGCAGTAACTGCTCATCGCGTGGAACTGAGAAAAATTATTTTTATTTACCTTGGTTTCACACTAACTTTATGCAGTTACTGCTAACTTGACTGTTGCCTGCACTTGAATGGTGAATGGGAGGCACACTTTAATTACCAGTTGAAAAATAAAAATATTTGGTAGCTGCTAGCTATGCTTGTATAACTTTTTATAAGCTGGATTTGCCTGTTTTTGCAATTAGTTTAGGTTAGTTTTAGCTCGTTAACATTTAGCTATGTGATTTCGCTTTTAGTTTGTGCTAATTTTCCAGTCTGGTTAGAGGCCCAATGGGCTTTTCTTGCATTTTAGCGCCCCCTTGTGTGCTATGCCGGTAATGCCGTAAATCCCGGTATGAAAATCTGGATACCGCCCAAGCCTAGGTCCTACGAAAGTTGTAATGATGAACTTAGCCTTAAGATGGGCCCTGATCTGATCTGTCTCAGCCCTCTTTATCAGATGGTCTGGTCACGGGCAAGGCTGTGATCGATGCACCCCCTAATAGCACATCAACACCAACAGGAAAGACTGCTGACAACATTGCCTGCTACAGAGGAGGGAAGGCGGGATAGCAGGAAAGGATGGGGGACTGTGGAAAAAAGAGAAAAGGAGAGAGGATAGAGAATGCATCCATACTGGTTAAAATACAGATGGAGAAAGTGAAGAGAACGATGAGAGGAATAGATGGAAAGGGAGAGTGAGCAGTGGAGGAGAGATGTATGACGACGGGGGTGTGAGAGGGCAGGCTGTGAGACTGGGACAGACCAAGGAGAGGGAGGCTGAGAGCAGCTGTACTGCAGTGCAGAATCCTGTTGTCACGATACCCACATATTTTGCCGTAATAGCCAGTTACAGAACAGCTCTTTTGAGTTCAAGAGAGAGCCATGCATTAATGAATCAATTATACAGTGATACAATCGATCTCACTTAGGTTTTACCAATTTAACTACATAACAACATAATAGTAATAATTGATTTGAATGATACATCTCTATTAATAAACTGGTTTAATCAAGATGTAGCCTAGGTCTATTCACAATACAGGTGAATCACAGGTGTCTGGTGGCACCTTAATTGGGGAGGACGGGTTTATACTAGTGGCTGGAATGGAATGAAATCAAACACCACACGCATGGTTTGCATTCATAATCTCCAGTACCACCACCCCAACATGTGAAAATGGTGCATTTCACATGTTGATGTTGGGGTGGAGATGCTGAATATGAAGTTGTAAAAAATGGTTTCCCTTTTAACAATTTGCAGTAGTTCTACATTCCGTGTTTGCATTATTCAAGTGTGTTAACTTCTGTGCAGCATGAGTGGGGAGCTAACATGATGCAGCCAAGACTCCCAGTGAGTGCAGTGGTTCAGGACAGGCTACAGCTGGCAATGAGAAAGTGGAGCAGGCACGGTGCGCTCGTGCTATAAGGGGACATTGGCTGTGCTGATTGACCAATTTCATCCTCTTTCAATCAGTAGACCAACTGGATCCTCTTTCAATCAGTAAACTACTACGGGAGACACATTTGATAGAAGTATCACAAATTCTAGTATCGAAAAAGTACAGAAGTTTCGTATACCTTGCAACATGAGTGCAGAACATCCAGCAGTGTGTGTTAGGGATGTGACAAATGGAAATGTTTTCTTAACATTAACCCCTGGTCGGGCTACGGGACGGACATCCAGCGAAAAATCCTATCGCCATTAGCGAATATAGGACTATGTTATATCGTTTTATAGATACACCTCTCCTGAATCGAACCACGTTGTCCGATTTCAAAAAGGCTTTACAGCAAAAGCAAAACATTAGATTATGTTAGAGGAGTATATCGTAAAAGTAGCCACATAGCCATTTTCCGACCAACCACATGCATCACAAATAACCAAAAAAAACAGCTAAATGCAGCACTAACCTTTGACAATCTTCATCAGATGACACTCCTAGGACATCATGTTACACAATACATGCATTCTTTTGTTCGATAAAGTTCATATTTATATATAAAAACAGCATTTTACATCGGCGCGTGACGTTGACTAACTATTTTCCCTCAAATGCATCCGGTGAAACAGCGCTACAATTTACTAAATTACTATTCGAAAACATTTTTCAAATGTAATATTGTCATTCTAAGATTTATAGATGAATATCTCTTGAAAGCACCTGTAATGCCAGATTTAAAAATAACTTTACTGGGTAATCACACTTTGCGATAAAAGGGGATGCGATTCTCAGAAAAATAGGCTACCGTTACAGGTCAGCGCCATCTTGGAACAATTGCATATCAAATCTACTCTTGTATACTATTGTCAATAATCCCTTACCTTTGATTATCTTCCTCAGAAAAGCACTTCCAGGAATCCCAGGTCCACAACAATGTATTTTCATTCGAAAAAGTTAATCCTTTACGTCCCAATGGCTTGTTCTTGTTAGCGCGTTCTGAAGGCTGCTCCAAAACTTCCGTCGGCAATAAAATGCATTTTTTTTAAAATTTAGGTTCATTCAAACATGTCAAACGTTGTATAACATAAATCTTTAGGGCCTTTTTCAACCAGAGCTCCAATAAGATTCAAGGGGGACGATTGCATTGTCTTTCAAAACGTTTCGAAAGGGGAGGGTAGCCAGGGGCGCCGGCGTCATAATGGTGATGGCCCTCCTCATGTGACCACTTTCCACAGCGTCTCATTCAGTCAGTTTTCACAGTAGGAGACTCAAACCACTTTGTAAAGACTGGGGACATCTAGTGGAAGCAATAGGAAGTGGTCAATGAAACATTGCTCACGGTGTGATTAATAGGCAAAGTGATGAAGTTGAGTCCGCAATTCAGAATTCCACATCCTGTTACGATCGGTCTTTGGGTTTTGACTGCCATATGAGTTCTGTTATACTCACAGACACCATTCAAACAGTTTTAGAAACTTTAGGGTGTTTTCTATCCACAAGTATTAATTATATGCATATCCTAGCTTCTGAGTTTGAGTAGGAGGCCATTTAAAATGGGCACAATTTTTTTTCAAAAATCGCTGTAGCGCCCCCTATCCTTGGCGACCGTCAAGAGGTTAAGGGTCCCAACTTTGTTTTAAGGTTTAAACGTTCACACACCTAGAGTGTGTGTCAGACTCAGGGTGGCCATACTTGTGAACGTTAAGTGTTTTTAAGCATCAGCCAATTAAAATCGTAGGCTACATGTTAGCTGTTCCCATTATATAACATGGCACATTCAGCGCTTTTCTAACCTCACCAGGTGGCCGTAATTATTTCCTGTAACAAATTCCGCATCAGCCTATCAAAGATCTTAAACTTTTTCTCCACAAACCAATAGTGTTTCTTAAAATAGGTCAACTTGGCCACGAGAGGGATATATTTAAACCTCCAAATTCAAGGTTTACTCTTTTTTTTCGTTCAACTGCACACCGAAGACCATACATATGTGGATTAGAGGTCGACCGATTATGATTTTTCAACGCCGATACTGATTAATCGGCCGGTTATTTTCTTTTTTTTTTATAATGACAATTACAACAATACTGAATGAACACTTATTTTAACTTAATATAATACATCAATAAAATCAATTTAGCCTCAAATAAATAATGAAACATGTTCAATTTGGTTTAAATAATGCAAAACAAAGTGTTGGAGAAGAAAGTAAAAGTGCAATATGTGCCATGTAAGAAAGCTAATGTTTAAGTGCCTTGCTCAGAACATGGGAACATATGAAAGCTAGTGGTTCCTTTTAACACGAGTCTTCAATATTCCCAGGTAAGAAGTTTTAGGTTGTAGTTATTATATTATTATAGGAATTATAGGACTATTACTATTACATATACCTTTGACTATTGGATGTTCTTATAGGCACTTTAGTATTGCCAGTGTAACAGTATAGCTTCCGTCCCTCTCCTCGATCCTACCTGGGCTCAAATCAGGAACACATCGACAACAGCCACCCTCGAAGCAGCGTTACCCATGCAGAGGAAGGGAAACAACCACTCCCAAGTCTCAGAGCGAGTGACGTTTGAAACGCTATTAGCGTGCACCCGGCTAACTAGCTAGCCATTTCACATCGGTTACACCAGCCTAATCTTGGGAGTTGATAGGCTTGAAGGGGTGGGTATAATTTGTGGAACGTTCCAACAGGAATCTGTTCCAAAAAAACGTAAAGTAAAAGGTTGCCAACCAACAACGCATACAAAGTAGCAACGCATACAAACCTAGCTAACTAGCTGCCGAATAGGCATCAACTCACCACGTAGCTTATTCTTAATGTTTGTCCATAGGCTACCAGAGTGAGGACAGACATTTTTCGGAATAAACGTGATGAGTGAAAAACGCAATGAAATAGACCACTCCCTACCCGGTATCTTATTCTGCCGCTATACAACTTTGTATGCGTTGTTTTTTGGAAACCTTGTTATTTACGAAGTTTTTGGAATAGATTCCTGTTGGAACGTTCCACAAATTATACCCACCCAGGTTGAAGTCATAAACAGCGCAATGCTTGAAGCACAGCAAAGGGCTGTTTTGAATGAATGCTTACGAGCCTGCTGCTGCCTACCACCGCTCAGTCAGACTGCTCTATCAAATCATAGACTTAATTATAATATAATAAACACACAGAAATACGAGCCTTGGGTCATTAATATGGTCGAATCTGGAAATTATCATCTCGAAAACAAAAGTTTTTTTCTTTCAGTGAAATACGGAACTGTGACGTATTTTATCTAACGGGTGGCATCCCTAAGTTTAAATATTCCTGTTAGGCATTGATGTTTATGGTTAGGTACATTGGTGCAACGACAGTACTTTTTTTCGCAAATGCGCTTGTTAAATCAACACCCGTTTTGTCGAAGTAGGCTGTGATTCAATGAAAATGAACAGGCGATCATATGCAACGCAGGACACGTTAGATAAACTAGTAATATCATCAACCATGTGTAGTTAACTAGTGATTATGTTTAAGATTGATAGTTTTTTATAAGTCTAATGCTAGCTAGGGACTTACCTTTGCTTCTTGCTGCCCTCGCGTTACAGGTAGTCAGCCTGTTAATCCTTGTGGAGTGCAATGTAAGGCAGGTGGTTAGAGCGTTGGACTGGTAACCGAAGGTTGCAAAAACGAATCCCCCCTGAACAAGGCAGTTAACCCCCATTTCTAGGCCGTCATTGTAAATAAGAATGTGTTCTTAATCTGACTTGCCTAGTTAAATAAAGGTGTAAAAAAATATATGTATATTATTTTTTTAATATTTAAAACAAAATAAAAAATCGGCAAATCGGTGGCCAAATATACCGATTACCGATTGTTATGAAAACGTGAAATCGGCCATTCCGATTAATCGGTCGACCTCTAATGTGGATACCAAAATTATTTTTTTCATTTCAACAGTTTTCTGGAAGAAATGGTGCATTATTTGAAAAAAGTGCAAGGGTGCCAATATTTTTGTTCACAACTGTACATGCACACAAACTATCTAGGTCAAATTGGGGAGAGGTGTTGTGCCGTGAGGTGTTGCTTTATCTGTTTTTTTTAAACCAGGTTTGCTGTTCACTTGAGCAATTTGAGATGAAACGGAGTTCCATGCAATAATGTCTCTATAATACTGTACGCTTGAATTTGTTCTGGATTTGGGGACTGTGAAAAGACCCCTGGTGGCATGTCTGGTGGGGTAAATGTGTGTCAGCTGTGTAAGTTGACAATGCAAACAATTTGGGATTTTCAACACATTAATGTCACTTATAAAAAGAATGTGATGCAGTCAGTCTCTCCTCAACTCTTATCCAAGAGAGACTGGCATGCCATAGTATTTATATCAACCCTCTGATTACAATGAAGAGCAAGACGTGCCTCTCTGTTCTTGTTCAGCTGCAGCTTAACTAGGTGTTTCCTTGCAGCACTCGACCACACGACTGGACAATAATCAAGATTAGACAAAACTAGAGCCTGCGGGATTTGGTTTTTGGAATGTGTTGCCAGCATCTCTTTATTACGGACAGACCTCAGCCCCATCTTTACAACCATTGAATCTACAGCACCAGTCAAAAGTTTGTACACCTACTCATTTTAAGGGTTTTTCTTTATTTGTACTATTTTCTACATTGTAGAATAATAGTGAAGACATCAACAGTATGAAATAACACATATGGAATCATGTAGTAACCCAAAAAAGTGTTAAATTCTCAACCAGCTTAATCTGGAATGCTTCTCCAACAGTCTTGAAGGTGTTCCCACATATGCTGAGCACTTGTTGGCTGCTTTTCCTTCACTTTGCGGTCCAACTCTTCCCAACTCTTTGGGTCATTGTCCTGTTGAAAAACAAATGAAAAAAAAAGCTAACCAGATGGGATGGCGTTTCGCTTCAGAATGTTGTGATAGCCATGCTGGTTCAGTGTGCCTTGAATTATAAATAAATCACCGACAGTGTCACCAGCAAAGCACCATCACAGAGATCATCCATTCACCTACTCTGCGTCTCACAAAGACATGGCGGATGGAACCAAAAATCTCACATTTGGACTCCTCTGACCAAAGGACAGATTTCCACCGGTCTAATGTCCATTGCTCATGTTTCTTGGCCCAAGAAAGTCTCTTCTTCTTATTGGTGTCCTTTAGTTGTGATTTCTTTGCAGCAATTCAACCAAGAAGGCCTGATTTCACGCAGTCTCCTCTAAACAGTTGATGTTGAGATGTGTCTATTACTTGAACTCTGAAGCATTTATTTGCGCTGCAATTTCTGAGGCTGGTAACTCTAATGAACTTATCCTCTGCAGCAGAGGTAACTCTGGGTCTTCCTTTCCTCATGAGAGCCAGTTTCATCATAGCGCTTGATGGTTTTTGCGACTGCACTTGAAGAAACATTCAAAGTTCTTGAAATTTTCCAGATTGACTGACCATGTCTTAATAAAGTAAAGGACTGTCGTTTCTCTTTGCTTATTTGAGCTGTTCTTGTCATAATATGGACTTGGTGTTTTACTAAATACAGATATCTTCTATATACCACCCCTACTTTGTCACAACACAACTGATTGGCTTGAATGCATTAAGAAGGAAAGAAATTCCACAAATTAACTTTTAATAAGGCACACCTGTTAATTGAAATGCATTCTAGGTAACTACCTCATGAAGCTGTTTGAGAGAATGCCAAGAGTGTGCAAAGCTGTCATCAAGGCAAAGGGTGGCTACTTTGATGTTGCATGTTCGATAATAGGCTATAGCCTTTTGACTGTAAGACGATAGGCTTGCTATTGTTGGATGTTTTCATTAAGCTCTCAACGAAAAATGTCCGTTCTTTGTATGCATTTTCTGTTAGTCACATTTTACTGTTTAGGGAAAAAATTACTGTTTGTTGACCGGTTAATGAGGGTCGGTTAGTTGGCAACAAAATTGCCTGAAATTTGCATCCCAAGTACATGTAAGTGTAGGCCTGAACATCTATATAATATTGGCTATAGTAGCAGCAATTATTTATTATGTATCAGTGCCAGTAGCATATGTGTCGGTCTGCAAGAGGGACTCCAACAAAAAGCTCTTCTTTAAATGTATTCAATCTTAATTTAAAAGGTTTTGGCTGGCCTTCTCTTCACAACACGCTAGCACAATAAATGTAATTCTACATTTCAAAATAAAAAAAACTCAGCTGGGATTTGAACCTGCCGCAAATGGATAAAATAACCAGGTTCCAGGCTCGCAACACTGTGAGCTAGCCTAATTGTCCAATTTGAAAATTGGTGCGTGTTTTAGCTAACTTTGATTAGCAGACCGTGCCGTTTTGATTGCTGTTAAGGAGGCTGTCACAGAGAAGTTTTCTATCGCGTCCAGCTACATCGACAATTTTAATTGGCTGATACGGAATTAAAACCGGATATATTCACGGCCACCTGGTGAGGATGACATGGGGCTAAATGGGCCAGGTTATGTAATGGGAAAGGCTAACATGTAGCCTTTGATCACGTACTACTACGTCAATGATTTTAATTGGCTGATGCTTAAACTTTTTCTAATATTCGCAAGTATGGCCCCAGGGTTTTATGGAGTTTTTGTCTTGTCTGTGTTTTCTTTCTCACGCGTGCACTCTCTCTCTCCTCTCCGTTTCTGTCTCTGTGTGTGTGATTTGTGCTTCCACCTCACCAACGGATTTTGGCCGAGGCAATAGTCACGTGTCACTATGATCTCTCAGCTCACTCAGGTGGCATGTCACCAGGGACACTGTGGCAGGACAGCTTGCCACGCCGAAATGGGCTCAGTGCAAAATGTTACAGCAAAGAAACTAACAGGAAGGCTACCCTAAAAGCAGCCTAAAGAAAAGGGAACCAAAAGTCTAGGTCTATTTCAAGATCTGGTTGTAGGCCTACCTATATTATTGATATGATGCCAGATGGGTTCTCTTTATTGAGAATACATTGTGTGTAGTGGACTTGTGATCTCCAGGCTGATGATGTCAGGGGAGGGGTTTGGCAGGTGTGGAAGCTAGTGATCTTTTCCACCTTGCCAAAAGTGCAGAGATGTGGCAAGGACAGTGTAAGCAAACACCCACACGCCAGCTGAAAACGACACTGGCTTTCTCTCTCCATGACAAAATGGATGTGGTGTTTTATCATGTGCCTTCCATCCCTTTGTGTCCCAGAGATGCCAGGTGTTCTCTTCAGCCAGTTTGTTGTACTTTACTTTCTTTTCACAAAAGACAATGTAAATTTGCTCCTCTTTTCGTTGCAGACTTTCTCTCCATTAAGCTCTAACATGGCTGCCGACTTTCACTATAAACCGGATAAATCCGGTCTGATTGACCGACCTGAGTCTTTGTGAGTTTATGATGGTGATGATGACGCTTTTGGTTTCTATCAGTGATCCTCAACCTGTGGCCCTCTCTCGTCCCCCGCAGGCCAAGTCGTGTGTCTGTCACATGTGCGGTGCCCACCTGAACCGGCTCCACTCCTGCCTCTACTGCGTCTTCTTCGGCTGCTTCACCAAGAAACACATCCACGAGCACGCCAAAAACAAACGACACAATCTAGGTAAGACAGGCGCGCGCACACACAAGCGCAACAAACGCTTGAGAACATCACATCAAACTGCTCACTGTCCTGTCAGGTTGGGCGGTGCTGTAGTATAGCTCTCCTCCTCTCCTATGGACCACAGCTTGAGTCCACACCAGCTCTACACTGCCCTCACAGAGGGGAAGCCATAGGAATAGTGTTGTGCCGACATGGCCGTACTGGTCATCCTATACTCAAATCGACAGTTGATAGTCGGATCGGATGATACTCATGATTGGAGAAAAACGGAAGTGTTTTTTTTAATATGCCTAAGTAGATATAGGCAAAATACCTCCCTGCACATTCTCACTGCAAAGAATCTGCAGATTAGAAGCAGCGCACAGAGGGGTGTCTGAACTTGCAGCGGGCAGCCAAATTTGCTGTCAACCAGTTAGAATGCGGATCAGCGGTTCGTCTTTTTTTCCCCCTTACCCTTGCCCCCGCTTGTTAGATATTATTCACATTGATAGCTTCATAGCAAACGTCCTCGCCGTGTAATTTATCATAGTAGCAGGCAGCAGCAATCTAAACCGAAAAACATGCAAGGAAAAGTGATTGGGTGAAATTATGACGCGAGTGGACGGAGAAATACAGTTTCACTTTATCCAATTAGAGCGCAGGATCAAAGTACAGCCCGCCCTTCTCTTTACAGACAGCCAGTTGAGTTATTTAGACCATGTAGAACCTCGCACATGACTGCCTGACATGAGAAAGAAGCGTGCTGGCACCCGATAAAAAAAATAATAATAATAAAAATGGCGCCCGATTTAAAAAAAAAATTATAAATAATAATAATAAAAAAATGGCACTAGATTTTTTTTAAACATTTTTTATAATATAAAAAAATTATCACGGATAATTTAAAAAAAAATGTATGTGCTCTGCTCCTCCGTCTTACTTCATTCATATTTGACACGTCAGACCTGTACAGCACCACCACGACACTCCGCCCCCTGCCAGGTCCCTCACCCAAACCCCTGAAACATTAAAGACTCCTAATTACCCCCTTCGCTTAACTAGGCAGGCCTCGGCCGCCCCTCCTCCACCCCCATTCAGCCTCCAATCACACACGGGGCCCGAACAAAGGCTGCTAAGTAGTTAATTATACTGTTGAGGAGGGTAATAAGCACCCAGTAAATAAAAAGGTACATCCTTTTGTTCCGCTCAAGGGTTTTTATGGTGGCAGAACCCCAAATGAGCCAATGTCAAGATGAACGTGTCGACAAACCTTGTTTGGGTTATCGTCGCTGTACCACATCAGAGATGGAGCTGATGGCGACATAAATCACCAACTCGTTATGCAACCTAACGCAACATAATTGCAACACAATGCAACACGCCAGGACTGATGCCCCAGGGGCTATTGAATGTCGCCTGTGTAGTTGGCCACATAAGCACTAGGCACCAGTGGGGTTGCTGATTCTCTGTTGCACAAATGTGCCTGAGCAGCTCAGTGCATTGCAGCCCAGGTCTATTAGCCTGTAGGCCATAGATAGATTTACACTACAGCGGGAGGAGAAGAAAAGAACGGCCGATCTCACTAGATGAGTGTGCAGAGTAATTAACATGTCTTAATAAAACCCAACACAATTCAATTAAACCAGTTCCTTCATTTTGCAGTCATTTTTTTGGGGGGGGTTTCTTTCTTCCTTTCAGATATTTGGTCTGTTCTTCCTCTATTTTGGCTCTTCATGTTGTTTCTCCCTGTATCGGGTTATTTCTTTCTCTCCCTTCTTTTTCTCGGTTCCCATGGTTACATGAAGGTCTGTGGGTTTATTTTCATTTTGTCTTCTCTCAGCAAGTCTCACCTTGTTATGCAACTTTGTTCTCACTCTCTCTCTCTCTCTCTCCAGCTCTTATTGTGCCATTAACAGTGTGGCTGTTATTCAATCTGAGTCCTAAGGCTAGTGTTTTACTTTTTCAGTCTCTCTATCCTATTTTTGTGCCCGGGTTTTTAGGTAAATTGCATCCCTCGTTGATGTGGCAATCTGCAGGAAAGTTATATTTTCACTGTAATGACAGCATTATACACTTATGTCCAATATCCACAACATATTACAGCTGTAAAACTGGTTGTATTTGGTTTGGTGTGTGAATTGAATCCACAGGCAGACTTGATGTTCCACTCTTTGCTATTAGCTGCAGCTTGGTACTCTTCAACACCTGCAGGGCCCAGTCTGTCATTTCAATACATTCAGTCACAGCTGGGACACCAGTCAACACCATATCTATCCACATTTTAATACCCGTAATGAATCATTCGGGCGATCATTTAGACACACACAACCTGCATTCCCGTGCTTTCTCCACATACACCTAATGATTGTTATGTCTGCCTCAAGCAGCCAATTGCATAGGCAGGTTGTCATGGGAACTGCAAACAGGTATTGGAGCTGCGGTTGCTGAGAAGGTGAGGAGGATATGAGAGAGGGAGGGGGGAGAGAGGAATAGGGAGAGGTGAAGCTTTTACCTGGCTCTATCCTCTTTCTATCCCTCTGTCTGTGTGGGTACCTGCATGCATGGTAGCTGACTAGTTGACTGTGAAAAGTCAGATTTTCAGATGAAGTGGTGTAAAGATATGAACAATGGCTGACAATGGTATTAGAAAACGGGGGGCACTTTACACTACGTTCATAAATAGACATTTATCAAAACATTATCAAGTGGGGATGTGTTCACATCGTCACATTGACTATAATCCCTCCCTCTCAACCCGGATCTTTTTCTACGCCAAGAATGTTATCAGAAAGTCAAGATGTCAGCGCATAAGCTGGCCTTGCAGAGGTAGAGAGCTAGCTAGCTGCTTACTCCTTTCTCCAGGACAAATCTTGGATTTGCGACCCAAATTGGCACCCTTTTCCCTCTGTAGTGCACTGGGCCCTGGTCAGAGGTAGTACACTATATAGGGAGTAGGGTGCCATTTAGGATGCACCCCTAGAGCTACAAATGAATAGAATGTTCCAACGTAGCCTTGAGCTGTTTCATACCTCCTTCTCCTCCCCATTTATCATTTGTCACTTCATTCTCTTTCTGTCTCTGTTTTTCTTCCAGCTATAGATCTATTGTATGGAGGTATATATTGCTTTGTGTGCCAAGACTACATATACGACAAAGATATGGAACAGA
The DNA here is from genome assembly GCF_965601325.2 of Salmo salar. Taxonomy (NCBI): domain Eukaryota; kingdom Metazoa; phylum Chordata; class Actinopteri; order Salmoniformes; family Salmonidae; genus Salmo; species Salmo salar. Next base: position 6,223,205 of record NC_138318.1, read on the forward strand.
TTGCCAAAGAGGAACAAAGGAAAGCGTGGAAATTGCAAGGTAAGTTCTTTCCCCTATTCAATCCCCCCAGTATTTCCCTCTGACTTATACAGTGACACCTCGGTTATAATCACAGCTTTTGTTTTTTAAACTTTTTGATTTATTGCTCGAGTTTAGCGTTCTCTCTCGCTCTCTCTTTTGGCCTGTACCCAGTCCCATTCACCAAGCCCTGCCCCCCTGTCACTCAAGCAGGCAGTTTCTCATGCTCAAGATTCACTCTGCAGTGCAATGCATTGACCAAACAACGGCATGCAGTCAACAGGTCTTTCCAAAAAAGAACAACGCACCTTTCTATTTTGCTTCTTAATATAAATCCACATGTTTTCTGTAGTATACTATTCTTTTGTGTAACTTGCTAATAAGTTGGTTAGAGCAAGCTACAAAAGTCCCCCTAATGCTAATCGCTTGCTAGCTAAATCTGGGAAACACTCTTTTCACACTACTTCGATAGCAGGTTAGGAGATTGATGTTAAGGTTAGGAAAAGGGTTAGCGAAAATGCACTCCTAACCTGCTACGAAAATCGCTTTTTCTCTAAGTGGTGTGAAGTGTCTCAACTTTTTAAAAACGTGTATTTTTTCCCACATAGACACACCCTATATGCATCGATCTTGTCTGATGCTTTAAGCGTACTGTTTGAAATAAGACACAAACAAGAGGGGAGCCAGATATCAGGATAACTAGGAGAAAAAAATTGCCCCGACCATCCCCATACTGCTCCTACTGGCTTTGGCAGATTCTGCTGTTACTTTCCTGAAGTTGCCGGTAATTGGCTACACGAGGAGTCAGCAACCTTTTCTGATGTGGAATTTAAATTTATCTTACCACTTCTACCTGATCTGCGTGCCAGTTATGGTTTTCATATGCACTTTTTTGTGCAACAGTTTAATTTCATTTATAATAATGTCTTCGTATATCACAATTATTGTCATGTGGTTAATCAAAATTCTATCTAAATGAAAATGATACAAACCTAAAAGGCAACTTCTATTGTCATTGCCAATTATGTAAAAATAGCCTATAAAGACAACAAATAAAAACATTGCAGCCTGCAGGTAGAAAATATCCATTAAAAAAAATGTTTATCCAATAAATCACATTGGCTATGCATGGCCTGTCTGCAACTAACTTGAAACATTGGTTTAACTATTAACTTGGGTCTGGCCTGAAGCTCATGCTAGCAAAATTGCAACATTGTATAAGATATTATGGGCCCTCAGTTTCCCAAGCCAGTAAGCTCGTGAAAGACACAGATATATAGGCTAGTTTGGCAAGGAAAAATAAGTAATCAAGTAGGCCTATTTTATTAACTTTTTCTCTTTCATGCTGAGTGGTTATCGAAAGGGAGAGAGCTGGAAATATTTTTCAAATACATTGAGGAGACAGGATTGTGTCAAGGCACAGATCTGGGGAAAGGAACCTAAAAATGATTTCAGCATTGAAGGTCCTCAAGAACACAGTGGCCTCCATCATTATAAATGGAAGAAGTTTGGAACCACCAAGACCCTTCCTAGAGCTGTCCTACCGGCCAAACTGAGCAATCGGGGGAGAAGGGCCTTGGTCTCAAGCACCCGATGGTCACTCTGACAGAGCTCCAGAGTTCCTCTGTGGAGATGGGAGAACCTTCCAGAAAAACCACCATCTCTGCAGCACTCTACCAATCAGGCCTTTATGGTAGAGTGGCCAGACAGAAGCACTGCTCAGTAAAAAGCAACTGATAGCCCGCTTCGAGTTTGCCAAAAGGCACCTAAAGCATGAGAAACAAGATTCTCTGGTCTGATGAAACAAAGATTGAACTCTTTGGCCTGAATGCCAAGCGTCACGTCAGGAGGAAACCTGGCACCATCCCTACGGTTAAGCATGGTGGTGGCAGCATCACGCTGTGGGGATGTTTTTCAGTCGCAGGGCCTGGGAGACTAGTCAGGATCGAGGCAAAGATGAACGTAGCAAAGTACAGAGAGAACCTTGATTCAAACCTGCTCCAGAGTGCTCGGGACCTCAGACTGGGGTGAAGGTTCACCTTCCAAATGACATCAACCCAAAGCACAAAGCCAAGACAACGGAGGAGTGGCTTCGGGACAAGTCTCTGAATGTCCTTGAGTGGCCCAGCCAGAGCCCGGACTTGACTCAAATATCTCTAGAGAGACCTGAAAATAACTGTGCTGCGATGCTCCACATCCAACCTGACATAGCTTGAGAGGATCTGCAGCGAAGAATGGGAGAAACTCCCCAAATTCAGGTGTGCCAAGCTTGTAGCGTCATACTCAAGACTCGAGGCTGTAATCGCTGCCAAAAGTACTGAGTAAAGGGTCTGAATACTTGGGATATTTCTTGAAAACTGTTTTTGCTTTGTCATTATTTGGTATTGTGTGTGGATTGAGGGGGAAAAAACAATTTAATCAATTTTAGAATAAGTATGTAACATAACAAAATTTGGAGGTCTGAATACATTCCGAATGCGCTGTACATGCATACATGCATGCAAGTACGTATGTGGACATCCTTTCAAATTAGTGGATTCGGCAGTTTGAGCCACACCCGTTGCTGACAGATGTATAAAATCAAGCATACAGCCATGCAATCTCCATAGACAAACATTGGCAGTAGAATGGCCTTACAGAAGAGCTCAGTGACTTTCAACGTGGCACCGTCATAGGATGCCACCTTTCCAACAAGTCAGTTCGTCAAATTTATGCCATACTAGAGCTATCCCCGTCCACCTGTAAGTGCTGTTATTGTGAAGTGGAAACGTCTAGGAGCAATAACTGCTCAGCCACGAAGTGGTAGGCCTTACAAGCTCACAGAACGGGACCGCCGAGTGCTGAAGCACCTAACGTATAAAAATCGTTGGTCCTCAACACTCACTACGAGCAACAAACTGCCTCTGGAAGCAATGTCAGCACAATAACTGTTTGTCGGAAGCTTCATGAAATGGGCTTCCGCGGCCGAGCTGCCGCACACAAGCCTAAGATCACCATGCGCAATGCCAAGCGTTGGCTGGAGTGGGCTTGGCAGATGCCTGGAGAATGTTACCTGCCCCTTAGTTCTAGTGAAGGGAAATCTTAACGCTACAGCGTACAATGACATTCTAGACAATTATCTACTTCCAACTTTGTGGCAACAGTTTGGGGAAGGCCCTTTCCTGTTTCAGCATGACAATGCCCCAGTGTACAAAGCGAGGTCCATACAGAAATGGTTTTGGTCGGTGTGGAAGAACTTGACTATCGCAAGTAAAAATCGCAATATTTGGGACCAAAATCGCAATAATTTTGGGGGGTTTCCCTTTATTGTGCAGCCCTAGTGCTGTACATTACTGCACCTCTGGTATATATAAAATGCATATTATCTAGAGATTCCACTGCATTGGCCATGTAGGTTTCCCTATTTCCTATTCCCCTCCCTTCAGGTTTAAGGTAAAGCTACCTATCTAGTTAAATCTAAGTCCTCACATCCTCTCTCTAGCTCTCCGCCTTGCACTTGTTTTTTTTACTGATTTCTTTCCTGTTGTCGTGTGTGTGTGTGTGTGTGTGTGTGTGTGTGTGTGTGTGTGTGTGTGTGTGTGTGTGTGTGTGTGTGTGTGTGTGTGTGTGTGTGTGTGTGTGTGTGTGTGTGTGTGTGTGTGTCAGGTGTAGGGGAGAAGTATTCGACGTGGGAGCCCACCAAACGAGAGCTGGAGCTGCTGCGGCACAATCCAAAGCGTCGGAAAATGACGACAAACTGCACCATTGGTAAGGGCTCCTCCTCCCAGTGCTGCACTGTCTGGCTACAGCAAGAGTTGTCTTGTGCCTGGTCTGAAAACAAACCATACTCCCTGGTCCCTTATCCTAGCTTCTTACCCCTGCCTAGCCCATACCCTCTCCCCTTTCTGTATTTCCAAATCTGAAGAATCCCAATAATGGGATAAACAATATGGCAGAAGGAAATTATAAGGCTTGGCATATTATAAGGCCATTGGCTTATTGAACCCGCCATATTGGTCCATTCAGACCTGCCAACACAGAAGGGTTGGAAGGGACTAGGGTGAACAGCTCTAGTCTGCTTCTCTCTATATGGGCGTAGTTCATTTCCTATGAGGTTCAGTGTGATGACAGCATCTGCAGTACAGACTGTGTGATGTCTGTGGGCGGATAGAACCCCCAGTCTCTCCTTAATCTCATTGCAGAGACTTCTGTTGGCTGTGTCTGAAAAATGTGTTTATCTGGGAAAGTGTGTGTGCGGGAGAGGGGGAGAGAGAGAGAGAGAGAGAGAGAGAGAGAGAGAGAGAAATACATACAGTAGTAGTATGTTATTGATCAGGGATTTAGGAAGTGCTGTCCAGTGGAGAAATAAGACATTCCTCTCCTCTCTCTCATCCCTCTCTAATTCTCACCCCTCCTCCTCCACACAGCTATGGAGCAGCTCAGACAGAGTTGGAGATGAGTGGTGTTAAAAAGCATCGCAGTGTGCTACTGCTAGGTGCTAAACGTTCACGCTCGCTTGCTCTCTCTCTCGTGCTGTCTCTCTCGCACTTGGAAATCTCAATTTGTCTTTTTGTCAAGATGCCGTGTACTGTGTGTAATGGTGCCCTGTGGTGGTGGCAACATGCTGCTCACCCCAGGGTTCTAGAGTGAGCAGCTGGTCAGGGGCAATGTGTTTTTTAATACACAAACGTTTGGAGTCATTTAGAAATGTCCTTGTTTTTGAAAGAAAAGCCCCCCAAAAAATTGCCCATTAAAATAACATCAAATTGATCAGAAATGCAGTGTAGACATTGTTAATGTTATACATTTACTATTGTAGCTGGAAACGGCTGATTTTTTTAAAGGAATATCTACATAGGCGTTTTCTTTAAAAAACAAGGACATTTCCAACTGACCCCAAACTTTTGAACGGAAGTGTATGCCATTATGTCTTTGTTTTCGTGGCATTTGTATAATACGTTTAGAAGAGATAATTGAAAATAATGCCATTGTTGATTTCAATGCTTTTTTTTTCATTATTTAGGCTATTTTTCTCTTGAACCATATGGTCTATCTACTAGAAACTCATGGACAATATGGACAGAGATATAACACGTCTATACTGTATATATAATTCATTTTATAAAAAGTTATTCAAATCAAAATTGTATTTGTCACATGCTTTGTAAACAGCAGGTGTAGGCTATTAGTGAAATGCTTACTTACAGGTCCTTTCCAACAACACAGAGTCAGATAAAACATTAAATGACGTAGAGACATGAGGAATAAACGCACAGTGAATAAAGAATAACAATAACGAGTCAAAAATAACATGGCTATATACAGGGAGTACCAGTACCAAGTCGATGTGCAGGGGTACCAGGTAATTGAGGTAGTTACAGTACCAGTCCAAAGTTTAGAAACACCTACTCATTCCAGGGTTCTTCTTTGTTTACTATTTTCTGCATAATAGTAAAGACATCAAAACTATGAAATAACACATATGGAATCATGTAGCCAAAAAAGTGTTAAACAAATCAAAATATATATTGTATTTGAGATTCTTCAAAGTAGCCACCCATTGCCTTGATGACAGCTTTGCACATTCTCGCCCCTCTGTTTCCTGTAGTTTCCTGTAGTCCACGATCAGCTCCTTTGTCTTGCTGATGTTGAGGGTGAGGTTGTTGTTGTCCTGGCACCACACTGCCAGGTCTCTGACAACATCCATATAGGCTGCATCATTGTCATGTGTGTGTGATCAGTCCTACCACCGTCGTGTCATCAGAAAACTTGATGGTGTTGGCGTCTTACATGCAGTCGCGTGTGAACAGGGTGTACAGGAGGGGATTGAGCACACACCCCTGAGGGGCTCCCGTGTTGATGGTCTGCATGGCGGATGTGTTGTTGCCTACCCTCACCGCCTGGGGGCGGCCGGTCAGGACGTCCAGAATCCAGTTGCAGAGGGAGGTGTTCAGTCAGTGTCCTGAGCTTGGAGTGGACTATGGCATTGAATGATAAGCTGTAGTCAATGAACAGCATTCTTACCTTGGGTATTGCTTTTGTCCAGGTGGGCAGTGTAGAGTGCAATAGAGATTGCGTCATGGTGTTGATGTGAGCCATGACCAGTCTTTCAAAGCTTTTCATGGCTATAGATGTGAGTGCTATGGGGCGATAGTCCTTTAGGCAGGTTACCGTGGCTTTCTTGGGCACGGGGGACTATTATTCAAGTATAAATTACCAAAGTTACCATAGATTGCCGTAGATGACCTGTTATTTACCCAAATGACTGAAAATTCCAGTAACTTCGGTAAATTACCTGTAGCTTTACATGCAACCCTACCTGTCAGGGTATCCCAGCTCAGTGGGTCTTACCCTGTTGCCCTCCTGCCAGTGTGAGGCTGCTGTGTTCACTCCAGCCTCCGTCTAGGGACCACTGTGGCCATCTGTTACAGCCATGTCTCCACTGGTTCTCATTTACTGTAGTGGTTTTGGCACTGGAAATGATATTCAAGATTGGTATTATGTCTGTTTCTGCATGTCTCTCTCTCAAGCGCTCTCTTTATTTCCCCCATTTACCTGTCTTCCTTTCTCTCTCCATCTTCCTCTGCCTTCTGCTTCTCTCTCTCTCTTGCTCGACCTCTAACCCTCCCCTCTCGCCGTCAGGTCTTCGAGGTCTGATCAACCTGGGCAACACGTGTTTTATGAACTGTATCGTCCAGGCCCTCACCCATACACCCCTGCTGCGGGACTTCTTCCTGTCCGACAGACACAAGTGTGAAATGCAGTCCAACTCCTGTCTGGTGTGTGAGATGTCACAGCTCTTTCAGGAGGTAAGGGGGTTCAAAATATCTCTCTCTTTCAGGCTCGCACACCTCCTCCATTCTCCTTCCTCTTTCTTTCCCACCCCACCTCTACGGCTGTCTAACGCTCTTGTTCTAAATCTCTCTCAACCCAAAACTATCTTCTCTTTTTATTTTTCTCTACCCCCTCTCTCCCTCTAAAACCATTGTAGTGGAAGTACTTAGCTAGCGAGGTCGTTGTCACATTGAATCAGTACGTGGTGGGATTTGCATGGTTTAAGTTCCTGTTTCATCCCGCCCCTTCTCCAACCCTTATTCTCTCTTATACCTCTTTTTATTTTCCCTCGCCTCAATTTCTCTCTCTCTCCATTCCCCCTCTTCTTCTACCCTCACATTTAACATTTTCGTTCTTTCTTCCTCCTATTTTTCTCATCTCTCCCTCTCTCTCTGTCAGTTCTACTCGGGCCACCGTTCGCCCCACATTCCCTTCCGACTGCTGCACCTGGTGTGGACTCACGCGCGCCACCTAGCAGGATACGAGCAGCAGGATGCCCACGAGTTCCTCATCGCTGCCCTGGACGTGTTGCACCGCCATTGCAAAGGTTTGCGTCATAGTACAGGGGTCGTACGCATAGAATCACGCAGGAACACACACACACACACTACATTATAAGACCTACCTTTTTTATATATACAGTGGCAAACACGAATACATTACACAGCCTTACACCCACATACAGTGCCTTCGGAAAGTATTCAGACCCCTTGACTTATTCCACATTGTTACGTTTAACCTTTCTGGCGCAGGGGTTCCGCTAGCGACCCACCTCGATAACATCCGGTGAAATTGCAGAACGCGAAATTCAAATTACACAAATAGAAATATTTAACATTCATGAAAATACAAGTGTCATACATCAAAATAAAGCTTAACTTCTTGTTAATCCAGCCGCTGTGTCAGATTTCAAAAAGGCTTTACGGCGAAAGCACACCATGCAATTATCTGAGGACAGCACCCCGCATACAAAAGCATGAAAAAAATGTTCAACCAGGCAGGTGCGCTACGAAAGTCAGAGATGGCGATATAATAAATGCCTTACCTTTGAAGATCATCTTCTGTTGGCACTCCAAAAGGTCCCAGCTACATCACAAATGCTCCTTTTATTCGATTAAGTCCTTCTTTTATAACCCCAAAAACTCAGTTTAGCTGGCGCCCTTCATTCAATAATCCACCGGTTTCCCTCCTTCAAAATGCATACAAAATGAATCCCAAACGTTACCAATGAACTTCTCCAAACAAGTCAAACAACGTTTATAATCAAACCTCAGGTACCCTAATACGTAAATAAATGATAAAATTTAAGATGGAGAATCGTTATTGTCTTTACCGGAGATAAACAACAAAGAACGCGCTCTCATCCACGCGCATGAGAACACTACAGCCAAAATGGGAGCCACTTAGAAAAACTACAAATTCTAGCTCATTTTCCCAAAAACAAGCCTGAAACTCTTTCTAAAGACTGTTGACATCTAGTGGAAGCCCTAGGAACTGCACTCTGGGAGGATTTTGCCTCATAATAAACATGACAGCCATTGGAAACAGTGGTAGGCTAAAATCTTTTTATGTTTTGGATGGTTTGTCCTCGGGGTTTTGCCTGCCATATCAGTTCTGTTATACTCACAGACATAATTTTAGAGTGTTTTATACCCAAATCTACCAATTATATGCATATCCTAGCTTCTGGGCCTGAGTAACAGGCAGTTGACTTTGGGCACGCTTTTCATCCGGACGTCAAAATACTGCCCCCTAGCCCAAAGAGGTTATTAAGCCTTATTCTAAAATGTATTAAATAGTTTTTTTCCCTCATTAACACAGTACCCCATAATGTCAAAGAAAAAACAGGTTTTTGAAATATTGCTAATTTATAATAAAACAAAACACTGAAATATCATATTTACATAAGTATTCAGACCCGTTACTCAGTACTTTGTTGAAGCACCATTGGCAGCGATTACAGCCTCGAGTCTTCTTGGGTATGATGCTATAACTTTGGCACACCTCTATTTGGGGATTTTCTCTCATTCTTCTCTGCAGATCCTCTCAAGCTCTGTCAGGTTGGATGGGGAGCGTTGCTGCACAGCTATTTTTTATGTCTCTCCAGAAATGTTAGATCAGGTTCAAGTCCAGGTTCTGGCTGAGCCACACAAGGACATTCAGAGACGTGTCCTGAAGCCACTCCTGTGTTGTCTTGGTTGTGTGCTTAGGGTCGTTGTCTAATTGGAAGATGAACCTAAGCCCCAGTCTGAAGTCCTGAACACTCGGGACTAGGTTTTCATCAAGGATCTCTGTACTTTTCTCCGTTCCTCTTTCCCTCGATCCTGACTAGTCTCCCAGTCCCTGCCGCTGAAAAACATCCCCACAGCATGATGCTGCCACCACCATGCTTCACCGTAGGGATGTTGTCAAGTTTCCTCCAGATATGACGCTTGGCATTCAATCTTGATTTCAAACTCCAAGCGTGCTGTCATGTGCCTTTTACTGAAGAGTGGCTTCCATCTGGCCACTCTACCATAATGTCCTGATTGGTGGAGTGCTTCAGAGATGGTTGTCCTTCTGGAAGGTTCTCCCATCTCCACAGAGGAACTCTGTGCCATCGGGTTCTTGGTCACCTCCCTGACCAAGGCCCTTCTCCCCCAATTGTTCAGTTTGGCTGGGCGGCCAGCTCTTTGTGGTTCCAAACTTCCATTTAAGAATGATGGAGGGCACCGTTTTCTTGGGGACATTCAATGCTGCAGAAATGTTTGGGTACCCTTCCCCAGATCTGTGCCTCGACACAATCCTGTCTCTGAGCTCTACGGACAATTCCTTCGACCTCATGGCTTGGATTTTGCTGTGACATGCACTGTCAACTGTGGGACTTTTTTTATAGACAGTGTGCCTTTCCAGATCATGTCCAATCAATCTAATTTACCACAGGGGACTCCAAGTTGTAGAAACTTTTCAAGGATGATCAATGGAAACAGGATCCACCAGGACTCAATTTCGAGTCTCATAGCAAAGGGTCTGAATACTTATGTAAATAAGGTATTTCTCGTTTTAATACGTTTTGTAAAATTTCTAAAAACCTGTTTTTAGAATATGGCTCTATCGGAAAAACTCAAAGGGTATGAATACTTTCCGAAGGCACTGTACATGTACTCATACAAACTTGTACAGACAATCAGATTGCAGAAAGCAGACTGCTCTACTCAAATGGCACCCACGCTCTCTACTTCTGCTACAGTCAAATGGTGGGAGGAAAAGCAGGAATACGGGAAAGGAAGGGAGCAGTGGTTGGGGGAGAATGAACTAGAGAGGAGGAGAAGTGAAGAAAATGACTGGTCTGCTAGCTGACTGCCTGGATGAGCTGAGATGAGGGGCTGCTAATTGACACAGACAAAGAGCCTCTTTACATAAGTGCTGATTGTGTTTGCTTAGCTCTGTGTCCTCCTTCAACATCCCTCATTCTCTCCACTCTTTCTCTCTCGATTTGTCTTTCTCTGATACTGTGGTGTGGGGGGGGGGGGGGGGGGAGTTCTGCAGCAGTCGACAAGCTTTAATTCTCAATCGTGTGTTTTGTCCCTGTCCTCTCGATGTTCACCAAGGAGATGATAACGGGAAGAAGGCCAACAACCCCAATAACTGCAACTGCATCATCGACCAAATCTTCACTGGGGGTCTGCAGTCTGACGTCACCTGTCAAGTCTGCCAGTATGCTCCTCCATCTTTCTCTGTGTGTGTGTGTGTGTGTGTGTGTGTGCGTGTGCGTGCGTGTCAGCCGTGTGAAAGTTCTTTCCTCTACATCTTTGCTTCACCCTTACTGTTTGTTTGTGTGGGCGTGTGTACCATTGATGCATCATGTTGATCAGGTTTCAAACCAGCACTTTTAAAAACATTTTCTTTTGTTTTACATCACTCACTCTCAGCCCTGGTCAGACCCCCTCTCTGCAGTGAGTCAAGGAGAGTGGGACTGATTTAATTTTTTTATTTTTTAACACACACATCACCCGTTGCTCCACTCCCACTGCTTTAGCAGCCAGGCACCCTACTGGGCAGTGTAGACTCTGACACAGTGTTCTACCTACATCTGGTGGACACGGAGTATTGCACAATATTTACTCATTCACAAAGAATCAGTGATTTCGTGTGGAGTTTGCAACACTGATTGAGAAGCATTTGTGCTACGTTTTGTAAATGTGTATAGACGGGTTGGTTGTTTAGCAACAAAACCGACGTGGACGCAACTAGGGGGCAAAACAGACGAGGTTGGCTTAGATTGGTGACAAGATGGAAACAATTTTCCGTCTCCAATATTTCATGAAAACATAAGTTAATTTGCACAGTGAGCACTTGTTGTCTCTCAAATTCATCGTTACAGATGTTTGTTGGTTGGTTAGCTAGCTAGCAAACTTGAGCCATATTAGGATTGACATGAAATCAGTGGAAATACCTCAAAACAAGACATCGTATCAAGAACAAGATGAAACTAGCGGAAACGAGTCGCTTACGGAAACGAGTCGCTTAATGTTTCCGCACGTCACCGTTTCTTGTCACTGTTGGTAGCCATCCCGAATCACGAGTCGCTTACGGAAACGAGTCGCTTAATGTTTCCCCACGTCACAGTTTCTTGTCACTGTTGGTAGCCATCCCGAATCACGAGTCGCTTACGGAAACGAGTCGCTTAATGTTTCCCCACGTCACAGTTTCTTGTCATTGTTGGTAGCCATCCCGAATCACAACAACTCCGACTTCTACCCCATTGAAGCGTGCGCATCGTTTTCGTGACTTTGTCAGCTAACTCGTCTATATATACACTCACACTCGCATGCAAGCTAACATTGTTTAAGTGTTGTAACTGGCTACTTAGGTATTCTAGCGGTTAAAAGCGTGGGGTCAGTAACTGAATCCCTGAGCCAACTAGGTGAAAAATCTCATGTGCCCTAATTTCATGTGCCCTATAAGTGCCAAGGCACTTAACCCTAATTGCTACTGTAAGTCGCTCTGGATAAGAGCATCTGCTAAATGACTAAAATGTATGGGTCATAAGATGGATTCATAGGCTTTGGGTCAGTCAAAGCCCAAAAGCCATTCCCTAACAGACCCCTCCCCTCTCGTCCTGTAGTGGTGTTTCCACGACGATAGACCCGTTCTGGGACATCAGTCTGGACCTGCCGGGGTCGTCCACGCCCTTCTGGCCCCTCAGCCCCGGGGGAGACGGCAGCACACTCAACGGAGAGAGCCACCTCTCAGGGGCCACCACACTCACAGACTGTCTACGCAGGTATCTCATCACTCTACCCCTCTCTCAGGGGGCCACCACACTCACAGACTGTCTACGCAGGTATCTCATCACTCTACCCCTCTCTCAGGGGGCCACCACACTCACAGACTGTCTACGCAGGTATCTCATCACTCTACCCCTCTCTCAGGGGGCCACCACACTCACAGACTGTCTACGCAGGTATCTCATCACTCTACCCCTCTCTCAGGGGGCCACCAAATTCACTGATTGTCTAGGCAGGTTCTACTCATCCCTTTATCACCATCCCTTTCTCTATCGCTCTCTTTCTCTCGTTCTCTCTTCGTCTATCAGGGGCCACCACTCCCACTTTCTGTCTATGCAGGTAATCATCCCTCTAGCTAATTCCTTCCACATCATCGCTTTAACCTTCTCTGTGTATCTCTGTTCTGCTGTCCATCTTTCTATCATGCGCACACACACGGTGTGGGTTCTGACCCTGGTCCGTCTTCTGCAGGTTTACCCGACCAGAACACTTAGGGAGCGGCGCCAAGATTAAGTGTAGTGGTTGCCATAGTTACCAAGAGTCCACCAAACAGCTGACTATGAAGAAGCTCCCCATTGTGGCGTGTTTCCACCTCAAAGTGAGCGAGCGCATGTTTTTTTTGTTGTCTGTATTTGTGTAAAAGAAATTAAGTGTGAGAGGTCAACTTTAGTTCGTCCTTCGCACTGTAATATCTCTCTCTCTCTCTCTCTCTCTCTCTCTCTCTCTTCCCCCCCAGAGGTTTGAACACTCTGCGAAGCTGCGGAGGAAGATCATTACGTACGTCTCGTTCCCCTTAGAGCTGGACATGACTCCCTTCATGGCCTCCAGGTCAGTCTGAACAATGCGGAGACAAGGGCTGCATCTCAATAGTCTGAAGACCCTTCCTTTATTCATATTATTCTTCATCTGCACTGATCCGAGAGAAGTGAAAGTCACTCCGCTGATGGTCTCTTTGCTATTTAGCCTTCACCTTCTGATTCTTAAATCAGTGCTAGTGACGTGAAGGAGCCTGGGAAAGGAAGCCCCTTGAGTCGATTGAGAGGCATAGACTTATATAGGTGTGCGCGTATTCGTGTGTGTATGTGCTGCCCGACCAGCCACATTAATTTGCCGTGTGTGTGTGTGTAATTGGTGTTTTTAACTTAATTAGCCAAACACAGGTGTGCGCTCACACACACACACACACACACATCAACCCGTGACTCCCCATGCGTGTCCCCTGATGTGCAGCATGTCAAAACAGCACCTGCTGCTGAAGGGGACTCAAATCTCTCTCCTCCAGAGAGAAAGAGAGGGATGACTGGAACTGCATGAATTGAATGAATGGGTGTACGTATGAAAGGGATGCGCCATATTGGACTAAGCAGTCAGTCAGGGGCCTTATTAGAACCAGTGCCAGACAGGGTGAGGTGTTAAAGTGTTTTTTTTTTATTTAACCTTTATTTAACTAGGCAAGTCGGTTAAGAACAAATTCTTATTTACAATGACCAAACCCTCCCCTAACCTGGCCGACGCTGGGCCAATTGTGCGTCGCCTTATGGGTCTCCCGATCACAGCCGGTTGTGATACGGCCCGGGATCGAACCAGGGTCTGTGGGGACTCCTCTAGCACTGAGATGCAGTGCCTCAGACCGCTGCGCCACTCAGGAGGCCTGCTCTGAGGATTGATTGTAATGTATACGTGTGGTATTACGCTAGAGGATGGCTTAGTGTGATGGTCTTTGTTCATTGTTGCTGACATATTGTCTGATCGTGTGTCTTTCAGTAAAGAGAACAGGATAAACGGACAGTACCAGCAGTCAGTAGACGTTTTCAACGACAATAAGTAAGTGGACTGTCCCTCTAACACTGGTACTACACTGAGTGTACAAAACATTACAAAATACGTGCTCTTTCCATGACATAGACTAACCAGGTGATTCCAGGTTAAAGCTATGATCCCTTATTGATGTCACTTTTTTTTTTAAATACACTTCAATCAGTCTTGAGAAAATTGAGACATGGATTGTGTATGTGTGCCATTAAGAGGGTGAATGGGTAAGACAAAAGATTTAAGTACCGGTGTCCGTCAAGAACTGCAACGCTGCTGGGTTTTTTCACGCTCAACAGTTTCCCGTGTGTATCGAGAATGGTCCACCACCCAAATGACATCCAGCCAACTTGACACAACATTGGGAAGCATTGGAGACAACATGGGCCAGCATCCTTGTAGAGTCCTTGCCTTGACGAATTGAGGCTGTTTTGAGGGCAAAAGGGAGGGTTGCAACTACATTTTAGGAAGTGTTCCTAATGTTTGGTATACTCAGTGTATGTTGCATGTAAAGAACAATATATAATGACAGTGAATTTGCTCTGTTCTCTTTTGCTTTGATTTGAACCAATTCTCACCCATTTTCTGCCTCCCTTCCTCGCTCTCTCTTCTCTCTTTCCCTCCCCCTCCTTCCCTCCCTCCACTCTCTCTCCATGCCTTCCCCTCTCCTCCCTCCCTCCCTCCCTCCCTCCCTCCCTCCCTCCCTCCCTCCAGGTATTCTCTATTTGCGGTGGTCAACCACCAGGGTACTCTGGAGAGCGGTCACTACACCACATTCATCCGGCAGCACATGGACCAGTGGTTCAAGTGTGACGATGCCATCATCACCAAGGCCAGCAACAAGGACGTGCTGGACAGTGAAGGGTGAGCTCAGACCGCTGCAACCTCGACCTTTACGGTGCTAACCCCCTAAGCTCGACGTCCGCTCCCCTGCGGAAATTGAATTAGCGTAATAATAAAAAAATCCCCACAGAAATCTGTCAGGTTAAGCTACAGATATGTTGTTGTTTTTTTGTCGCATTGAATGCGCCTCAATCCACCGTATCCGTCGTACTTCCGCATCTGCGGTGACAGCGTTTGTCAGACCATAAGACGTGGTGAAAATTTGGTCTCCTCACCGAAACGTCTGTAGCGTCCGAATGGGTTACAAACTATTTTGACCCCTCTATGGAAAGATGAGACTCTAACGAACACGGTGGTGTTCTCCGCTTTGCTCTTTGAACCCCACAAGCGTCTTGGGACTGGTCTGAAGTCGGTACAGCTGATCTGCCAACTTCTGTCGGTAGCGTCCGAACAGTTCTGGCTACACACTAATATGACCCCTCTGTAGAAAAGTGAGACTCTCATGAACACGTAATGTTGTTTTGCTCTAGGATGCCCACAGGCCTCACAAGACTCGTCTGAAGGTTCCCTGGTACCGGTAGAAAACATTAATGCAAGTGTATATATGGACACTGTTTAGTGCCAAAAATAAGGGTTTAGATAAATAAAAATAATACAAATGTGTCCTGATCTTTCTTATCTCTCAGATATATGTCAGCCACTTCAGAACAAACTTCCTTTCGATTTTTTTAGGGGAACGATCTGTTGTTCCATGTAGTGAATCTGTTAGTCAATGCGTTTTGTATGGGCTAATAGCAGTTAGCCAAAAAATAGTTTTTCATCAAATTATATTTTTTTGGGGTACTTCAAGGGGTCCTAACATTCAAAATCAAATAGCTAAATGATCCTCGGTATGACCTTCTTAAAACAATTTCCTATAGCTTAGTAGAACTGGGCTGCAGGTAGCCTAGCGGTTAAGAGCGTTGGGCCAGTGACCGAAAGGTCAGTTTGAATCCCTGAGCCGACTAGTTGAAAAATCTGTCTGTGCCCTTGAGCAAGGCACTTAACCCTAATTGCTCCTGTAAGTCGCTCTGGATAAGAGCATCTGCTATATGACTAAAATGTAGAAACCCCCACCTGGCTTAGAGAGGGCTTAGACTCTTATGGGTTAAAAGCTCATACAATCCTTACCTTTACCATTACGGGGTTAAACATATAGCAGATCTGGTGTCAGGGGTTAGGGGCAACTTCTACCTACTCTGTCTTTTGGGGGAGGTTTCCCAGACGTCGATTAAGCCTAGTCCAGAACTAAAAAGCACTTGGAGATTCTCCATTAAACTTACTTGTAGCCCAGTTTATATTTTATGGTCAATCAGTAGACTTCAAAGCTACATTATTATTATTTTTTTTAAGGAACTTCAAAGCCACATTATGAACACCTGCTATTAGGAAGGTGTTTTAATGTTTTGTACACTCGGTGTATATTATTTCATCCAAAACTCCATCTCCCCTATTCTTTTGATGTATCATTATTATGCAGTAGCTTCTACCTTGTGTAATTCCTCATGATAATGAGAAAAATATCTTTTGAGTGTGAAATCATCTTATCAGTGATTCTTTTTCTGTTGTCAGGTACCTTTTGTTCTACCATAAACAGTTTCTGGAGTATGAATAGCCAGCTTCCTTCAGCACTGATGTCAACCGCCACCAAGAGTTGCGCAACAACAAAACGGCAACATAACACAAGCCTACCTGAAACTCTACATCAGTGAAGATTGAAAGCTGTGGGAATGGAGGCAAAGGAAAACGAATCCCGCATCCTTTCTAACTAAAGGACACTCCAAAACCAATCTGCATGGAAGCTACTACGTAGGATCTACTTGATAGGACGGAAAGGAGGAAGAGGAGGGGGAAGATTGCCGAATGGAAAGAGAAACGAGAAGCCTTTGTTGGAAGATGAGGTGCTTCGCTCTCTCGCTCTCCTCCTCTCGTTTCGGGCAGATGAAGGAACAGTCCGACAGTGGCCACAAGTCATAAAAACAGTCAACTTCACGTTGTATTATTTTTCTGAAAACCATAATTCCACTCCCCCCACACACACACACCCATCTCCCAAGTGACCAAACATTTCTGAGGGAAGACATTTGTTTGTCTAAGTTCATTATATGCATTGTTGTTGCTCTAAATGCAAAACAAGCTGAGAAATTATATTAAGAACATTGCAAACACAAGAAGAGATGACTATAATCGTTGTTTGAACTTTTTAGTTTTGAAAATACTGTATGATGAATCTAGCGCACATTTTTTTTCTTTTTTTTTTACTGAAAAAAGATGGAGGTAGAGAAAGGGAGGTTGTTGTTCTGTGAAAAGTCCCCCCCCCCTCTTTTTTTTTCTTTTTTTTTTCTTTCTTTCTTTGAGGGCAGGGAAAATATAGAAGTATATTTTTGTAAGTCATTTGAATCCTTGTTCACAGTTTCCAATGTCCCCCCCCCCCTCGAACCCCTGTCCTTGTTATGTTGTGCAGTCAATCATGTATTTTTGAAAAATTTATGCTTCTTCTCATGAGACTGCTGTTGTGGAGCCTTTTTCACATTTGTTGGTTGGTTTGTTTGTTTGTTTCTTGTGATGGGATAATTATTTTGTTGCTGACATGGTTGTGAAGATGTTTCAGGTGATGCGTTGTTGTGAATAACAAAAAGATGAGAACTATTCTGACACGGTGTGTATCCTGCCGCGGCTCGATCCAACAGTGTTAAACTTTGGCCACATGTTGCTCTAATTGTGTGTGTGTGGGTGTACGCACATGTGTTGTGCGCATGTTTGTGTACTGAATCAGTACTTTTTTTTCACATGTTAATTATGTATGTTAAAGTATGTATGTTAAAAAAGAAAACCAAGGTATAAACTGAGTTCCTTTATCCATGTTGCTGGAAAAGGTCAAGGGTTATTATGCTAGTCAAAATACATCCCCCACACTTTATCTGCTGCAAGAACTGGACACTGATGGTGAGACACACACAATAAAAATCTATATCTATACTCTCGTGTGCTTCAGGGTTTTATTAACTTGTACAATATTTACTGGAGGTCTTTGCTGAATCATGGCACAAGGAGGCCACCCACATGTGAATGTCTCCCGAGAGATGCAGCAGGTGTCATTTTGTTTGGGGTGAGTACATACAGGCATAAATCATGTTCTCTGTTACTCCCTTATGTGTCACTCCCTCAATACCATTTCTTGTGTATCCTTTTTCCTTCACCACCTATTAATTTCTGCTCTCCAGACTTCTCATGTCACAGTGAGAGTTGTTTCTGGTCTGCATGGTGTAGGCCAGGTGAAGTTACCCATAGATGTGGCTGATCTTGGGACAGTTTAGAGTTGTTTTTTTTCTTCCTCTCCTAATGGTTCAGGTTAGGGTTGTGGAGGGCAAGCTGATCCTGGAGTGGGCGGTGTCAAATCTGTCTAGGGTTGTTTATTGCGATATAATAGATTTATAATACTAGAATGGCCATGAACCTCATGATGGTCCAAAGGTCAGCCATGATGGTCAGGGAGTTGGTCAACCAGTGCTGTGATAAGATAGTGTAAAACAATGAATGTGAAGAATTGATCTGCTCTGTGTGTATCAAGGTGAGACCCAAATGCAGACACAGGAGGCAGATGGTTGGAGTCTTACAATGTTTATTAATCCAAAAGGAGTAGGCAAGAGAATGGTCGTGGACAGGCAAAAGGTCAAAACCAGATCAGAGTCCAAGAGGTACAGAGTGGCAGACAGGCTCGTGGTCAAGGCAGGCAGAATGGTCAGACAGGCAGGTACAAAGTCCAGAAACAGGCAAGGGTCAATACCGGAAGGACTAGAAAAAGGAGAATGCAAAAAGCAGGAGAACGGGAAAACTGCTGGTTGACTTGGAAACATACAAGGTGAACTGGCACAGAGAGACAGGAAACACAGGGATAAATACACTGGGGAAAATAAGCGACACCTGGAGGGGGTGGAGACAATCACAAGGACAGGTGAAACAGATCAGGGCATGACAGTATGGGTGTTTGCTAGCTAGCTGGCCAACCAGTTTTCGAGGAATGACACCATAAATGTTTCTAATTAACTGACAGCAAGCAAACATTCCATTCAAACAAGGCAGTCAATACACAGCCATACACTGGCTCAAATCAGTTGATGATATGACTTAGAGACGTAAATGCAACAAGTACTGATATTGTATCATAGAATAGCACACCGTTTTCCAAGAAAACTAAGTGACGTATGGTCTGTTTACATGTATTTTAGAAGGTATTTGTACAGAAAATTGGTATAAAACCAGTATCAAATGTATTCATAATTACGACACTATTTTAGGTTGACTATAATTACACTATTTCTAATACATCACCTGCCTTACTTTTATTTTCCTGCATAAGTAAAAGCAGGAAATGCGTCACCTATGCCTCTGCCATTCATTCCAATTAGACTGGTTTTGGATTTCTTCCCTGACCAAGATTGCTGCCATTTTTACCCCATTATGGAACTTTGAGGGTTTATGACATAGCCCCTCTAGTAATTTAATAGGATCTCGATGATTGCCGTAGTGTTCAGTGGGTTTCAGTTCTGCTCCTGTCAGAAGCTAGGCTGAGAGGGGGAGCAGATGATTTTTTCTGATGATCCACAAGTGAGTGGTCTGGTAGGAGTGTGGACGTCCTGGGGGACAGCCTGCTGGTAGAGGGTGAGAGGGGGTCTCTGCTGCTTCTCTCCTCTGCCAGGCACTCTGAGGTCAGGGAAGCAGTGAACACACACACAGGTCTCTATTGGGCTGGACGAACGGCCCGCTGTCACGCTGTTCAGCTTGGGCAGGGATGGATCCATCAGGTTGTCTAAAGATGGTACGAATGCATACACTCGAGAGAGAGAGAGAGAGAGATAAACAAGCTAAAAGAAGCCATGCTGAATTATTCAATTGTGATCTAGGATCATTTTTGCCTTTTAGATCTTAATGAATAGGAATAAATGGACGCGGGGTCCTGATCCCCGATCAGCACTCCTACTCTGAGTGGCTTAATGAAGACATGCCCTGAGCTATGTTTTAGACTAGAGTTGTGCCCAAACTGACCTTTGGAGGACTTGCTGTGCTGGTTAGGCTCTTGGGCCTCCTGGCTTCCACGGCCCTGGGTGGGACTGCTCTGTGTGGCCCCTGGTCGGGGACCTCTGGCACTGGCCCTCCTCAGCAGCACAAGCAGGGCCAAAGACAGGGTCAACAGCAGCAGAGTCAGACCCAAGCCCAGCAGAGAGTACACCAGGATGACTGAGTTAGGCAGGCCACTGAGTAGGGAGTCCCCCCTGGTGGTAGGGTTCTGGGAGACTGTCCCGTCCACAGGCCTCAAGGTTGCTCTCAAGTCAGGCTGTTGGGCTTAAGGGGAATTAAATTACTTAAATTAATTTAAATTCTTATTTGCCTTGCAATAACATCCATGTAATGCAAAGTGAGTCTAAACAAATGTGTGCACCATTTCCAAATGTCAAAGCTCTACTTCTAGGAGGTTCTCAGTTCAAAAGATCAAAACCAAATGCATTTAATCCCAAGGTTATCCTATTTAAATGTGACTGAATTAGAAAAGACACCAAATGGCACCCTATTCCCTAAATAGTGCACTACTTTTGGCCAGTGCCTTATGGCAGGGTGCCATTTGGGACGTAGACAATACATTTCATCCATTGGCGCTGAATGAAGCTGGGATGTATGGCAGCAGTTTTACGGTTTTACGGCTCCTGACCAATTATGCTATTTTGTCTTTTTTGTTGTTGTTGCCCTGATCTTAAATATTTTTGTACATAATGTTTGCACCATTGTTTCTTATGACCGAAAAGAGCTTCTGGACATCAGAACAGTGATCACTAACCTCGATTTGGATGAAGAATCCTACTTCCCTGACTCCGGCAGGACATAATGCTTACATGGGACCAGGCCCTAATCCCCAACAGACGGCGATATAGAGTCCGACGTGGGGGCACCCTGATGAAACTACGTCAGTGAGTAAATAAACCGCCTCTACCCTCTGTTCTATTGGCGAATGTACAATCACTGATTTCAATGCTGGAAAACTGAAATCCGTTTGACCTAATTTCCACTAGCAATTCACCTCTGCAGCTAAAGGGAAAAAATACTCTAGATCTGTCACGGCTGTTTAATAAAGGATCGGACCAAGGCGCAGCGTGTTTGTAGTTCCACATATTTATTATTAACGTGAAACGTTGCAATACACCAAATACTTGAAATAACAAAACAACAAAACCGTGACGCAGAGAGAAATACACACTACTCACAAATTAACAACCCACAAACACAACTGGAAAAAAACCCTACGTAAATATGATCTCCAATTAGAGACAACGAGAACTGGCTGCCTCTAATTGGAGATCATCCCAACAACCCCAACATAGAAATAGAAACCTAGAAACCCACATAGAAACAGATAACCAGAAAACCACCCAAAAACAACCCCTGTCACGCCCTGACCTACTCTAATATAGAAAATGACATCTTACAAGGGTCAGGACGTGACACGATCACCTTTACTCCACATACAGAGCTGCATACGAAGCTGTCCCTTGCCCTCGATTCTGCAAATCTGACCATAACTCTATCCTCCTGATTCCTGCTTACAAGCAAAAACTCAAACAGGAAGTACCAGTGACAAGCTCAATTCAGAAGTGGTCAGATGAAGCAGATGCTAAGCTACAGGACTGTTTTGCTTGCACAGACTGGAATATGTTCCCCGGATTCATCAGATGCCATTGAGGAGTTTACCACATCAGTCACCAGCTTCATGAAAAAGTGCATAGATGATGTTATCCCCACAGTGACAGTGCATACATATCCCAACCCAAAGCCATAGATTACAGGCAACATCCACACTGAGTTAAAGGCTAGAGCTGCTGCTTTCAAGGAGCGGAACACTAACCCGGACGCTTATAAAAAATCAGATGAACCATCAAAGCGTCAATACAGGACAGATCAAATTCTACTACACCGGCTCTGACGCTCGTCGGATGTGGCAGGGCTTGCTAACTATCAAGGATTACAAAGGGAACCCCAGCCACGTGTTGCCCAGTGACACAAGCCTACCAGATGAGCTAAATGCCTTCTATGTGCTAACAAGCTGGTAAGTGTTTTCACTTACATTTTCAACCTCTCCGTGACCGAGTCTGTAATACCTACATGTTTCAAGCAGACCACAATAGTCCCTGTGTCCAAGAACACCAAGGTAACCTATCTAAACCTGACTATCGCCCCGTAGCACTCACACCTGTAGCCATGAAATGCTTTGAAAGGCTGGCTGGTCATGGCTCAAAGCAACACCATCATCCCAGACACCCTGGACCCACTCCAATTTGCATACTGCTCCAGCTGATCCACAGATGCTGCAATCTCTATTGCACTCCACACCGCCCTTTCCTACTTGTACAAAAGGAACACCTACGTGAGAATGCTGTTCATTGACTACAGCTCAGCATCAACACCTAATACCCTCAAAGCTCATCCCAAGCTAAGGTCCCTGGGACTGAACACCTTCTACAACTGAATCCTGGACTTCCTGACTTCTCCAGGTGGTGAGGGCAGGCAAGAAAACATCCGCCACGCTGACCCTCAACATGGGGGCCCCTCAGAGGAGCGTGCTTAGTCCCCTCTAGGGATTAACATGGGTAACCGGGAACCTGGGACTAGCCTGGGACCACTCTTCACATTTCCCCAAAAAAGGTAATGACAAGACCTAGAAAATTACAATATTTTCTACCAATGTCGCAACTCGTAAAAATACACAGCAGCAGATAAGCAAAAAAATTTAGATCACATTATCCTAACAGGTTGTTGCGTGGAAGCCTTAGCCTAGTGTATTTATTTCACACAACGTCACCATAAATTCAAAGCAAAGGCATAATTGACACTCAGTGGTGTGTATTCATGTATGCCAAGGGAAGCCAGGCTTTCCCCAAAAATGTACTAAGAAAACAACATAAAATAATTTAGATTTTGTCTCTGGGATTCATTATTTTCCTTCCATTTTCAAGAGGCTGAATGTATCCGACCGGAGAAATCATCAGAGCAAGTGAAACAGCGTTCCTTTGTCTCTGTATGTGTAGGCCATCTATCTGATGCTGTGTGGTCAAAAAGAGTATGACATTGTTGCCACCCGTAGCATTAAATGCAAGGGAAGCCAGCAAGCATTTGGCCTCCCTTGATAAAAAAATATTAAATCACAGTCGACTGGCATTAAACTAAACCAAGTGAGCTCAACTGTGAATGGTCCTGGCGCACCAAAAAAAAGAGTGTTAAGGCAAGCCAGTTTGGATTTGCCTTCACTCCAATCAAATCGAGAGCAATATGTCATCGACAGAAACAACTTGAAATGTTGCATCTCGTTGTGTTGTTGTCCCTCGGTGGCTAGCTAGCAAAAATTGTCCCTTTCCTAAATTAGCCATGGATGGAGATAGGGATTTGGACTCATGGTTTTACTTAATTATCCATACTGGCCAGTGATTATAACTGGCCAATGATTATAAATTCATACATTGTGCCCCTGGCCTGAGTGGATGGAAGTTCAATATGTAGCTACAGTAGATGTACAAGGCTAATGTTAACTAACTAACGTTGCCCATGAAAGGAAGTTAGGCTAGAGAGGTAGCCTAGGACAACAACAAAAAAAGTGTGTACTGTATGACAGAGTCACAGACCATTTAGTCAACATGAAAGAGAGGAGGATGGCATTGACATTTGGTTGAAACGCTGGCGCTGCAGACGTCTATATCATTCCGCTAATACAGGAGTTTAAAGCTCCAGTTTAATACTTTGTGAAAAAATATATTTTTCCAAAAATAATATATTTTTTTGTATTCAGATTTTTCAGGGGATGCTGCAGCACCCTCAGCACCCCTACTTGTTTTGATTGGGACAGCACCATTGCACCTTTTTGAAACGAGTGTAGGGGACTCGTCTAGATAAATTAATCAATGTCAGATCTTTGTTTTCGCTGAATCTCCGTTTGGATATTTAGTAACAATTAGGCTGGGGAAAATGTTAGGTGAGTGCTAATCATCATCTTCATTCTAGTTTTCTCATATATTAGCTGATCAGAACATTTTTCTAGCATCTTATGCATAGTTTTTGCTCTTCACTCGCATAGTAGCCTGTCATACTCCCGACCAAAAGCCTGTGATTTGTCTGATAATCAATCAATGTGATTTTTTCCCCACTGTTTCTCTGTCTGTACACAGTAGTTAGTTGATCTATGTCTGGAAAACTGGAAGTTGTAGCTCATTTATTTGTTTTCTCATCTATCACTGATCAGAAACATGTAGCATGAAATAATGTAGCCTACATCAAGTGTATTATTTATCTAATGACCAACGTAGAAGCCTTATATTGCCTTAAATAGATTCCATGATATTTTCCTATCGTCCCAATCCCACTGAAACCCAGAATTCAGACTCCTGAATTCCTAACTATTCTGTAATCCATAGGTGGCATTATCAAAGCACGTCTCGCCTTTGCATGTCAAAATATTGCTATAACATTGTTATAACATTTTCCCCGTATTTCTGTCCATATGAGAGCTTTGGTAGAGAATATGTGATCATTAAATGGTTTGAGAGTAGATATGGATTTTATTAACAGAGTTGGTCCCCGTTATACCTTGATATTTAAGCATTTTCCTCTCTTCATCTCCCCATTATTCAAGCTGATCTGCTACTTGTATAATCACCAATTCGATTTGACCAAATAGGACATATTATGTCATTCGTTGGAGGTTATCTAGTAAGCTTTGCAACTTTGGTCATTTTTCTTTTGTTTGACTGCCGTTACAAAGTTCGTATGATTTGACAACGCTATGGCCAACTCGGGGACCGCTCTGTGCTGAAATGCGTTGAATTAATTGTGGAACATGATAAACCTCAAAACCGGGCCTGTTAAGCAATTCACAACAATGTCATTGTCGATCAAAGTTACTCTATCGTTTCTTTAATATCAGTTTCACTTGCTGTAAAATATTTACAAAGTGGCACAGCAACAATCTTTTTTGGGGGAGAAACCCGAGTAAAAATATCTTGGTTTTAAAAGCTTTAAATTCGCACTTCTGATTTTTGAGGTATTTCCTGGGACAAATATGAATTATTGAAACTTGGTAGATTTTCGAGAAACTTTAAGGGGCAATTTGAGATTGAAGTTCGAAGAAATGATAAAACGATAACATTTATTCAAAATAAAGGTGTCTGAAGTTGAACACTGTTGTTTCTTTTTGCATATTCCCTTGTATAGAAATAATAATTAAAGTAAATTATCTCAAGTATATTGAGGTAACTATTTGCATCAGCTTTTTAAGTATAGTTGTGAGTATATATTTGAGTAGTACGAACCCAATTTAAATACATTTTACTAACCTGAGTACCTTAAGTAACTGAGCAAAAAACATTTGTAGATATAATATCAATTACGATACTGAGTAAATTCAGGAAATTAAACTTACAATATTAGTTCTGTAGCTGATTACATTAAGTATATCAAACTTATAACATTAGTTCTGGGACTTGAAGACTTTAGCAGGTCAACAACAAAAAAACAGTTCTGAAACTGATAAAATGAAGTTGAATGAAATAAATTTTTGAGATCCAGTTAGTTGTTTGCACTTAATATATTTGAGTTTGTTATATACTAAAAGCAAAGTATATTACACTTAAAACATCCTCCTTGTTGGATTTACTTAAAAAGCTGAGGCAAATAGTTACCAAAAATGTTTAAGTAAAAGGGGGACAATATTTTTACAGTGTGGGATTCTCTGCCTTTAACCCTATTACGGGGGGCTGAGTCACTGGCTTACTGGTGCTCTTCCATGCCGTCCCTAGGAGGGGTGTGTCACTTGAGTGGGTTGAGTCACTGACGTGATCTTCCTGTCCGGGTTGGTGCCCCCCTCGGGTTCGTGCCGTGGGAGAGATCTTCGTGGGCTATACTCAGCCTTGTCCCAGGGTAGTAAGTTGGTGGTTGAAGATATCCCTCTAGTGGTGTGGAGGTTGTGCTTTGGCAAAGTGGGTGATTTTATATCCTGCCGGGTTGGCCCTGTCCAGGGGTATCGTCGGACGGGGAAACAGTGTCTCCCGACCCCTCCTGTCTCAGCCTCCAGTATTTATGCTGCAATAGTTTATGTGTCAGTTTGTTATATCTGGAGTATTTCTCCTGTCTTATCCGGTGTCCTGAGTGAATTTAAGTATTCTCCTTCTAATGCTCTCTCTCCTCCCGAAGGACCTGATCCCTGGGACCATGCCTCAGGACTACCTGGCCTGATGACTCCTTGCTGTCCCCAGTCCACCTGGTCGTGCTGCTGCTCCAGTTTCAACTGTTCTGCTTGCGGCTATGGAACACTGACCTGTTCACCGGATCTGCTACCTTGTCCCGGATCTGCTGTTTTCGACTCTCTCTCTCTACTGCGCCTGCTGTCTCTAACTCTGAATGCTCGGCTATGAAAATCCAACTGACATTTACTCCTGAGGTGCTGACCTGTTGCACCCTCTACAATCACTGTGATTATTATTATTTGACCCTGCTGGTCATCTATGAACATTTGAACATCTTGGCCATGTTCTGCTATAATCTCCACCTGGCACAGCCAGAAGAGGGCTGGCCACCCCTCAGAGCCTGGTTCCTCTCTAGGTTTCTTCCTAGGTTCCTACCTTTCTAGGGAGTTGCATTTCTTGCTGTTTGGGGTTTTAGGCTGGGTTTCTGTATAGCACTTTGTGACATCGGCTGATGTAAAAAGGGCATTGTAAATACATTTGATTGATTGTAAACTGTCATGGTCAAAACATATATATTCAATGGTTGTAAAGATGGGGAGATGTCTGTCCGTAATAAAGAGGTGCTCTACTTTTTTGACACCACACTCTCAAAGGCAAATCCTGCAGGCTCTAGTTTTGTCTTATCTTGATTATAGATTTAAGTCAACACTGTAACTTGGCCACTCAGAAACATTCACTGTCTTCCTGGTAAGGAACTCCAGTGTACTGTAGATTTGGCCTTGTGTTTTAGGTTATTGTCCTGCTGAAAGATTCATCTCCCAGTGTCTGGTGGAAAGCAGACTCAACCAGGTTATACTCGAGGATTTTGCCTGTGCTTAGCTCCATTCTGTTTATTTTTTACCCTGAAAAACTCCCGTCCTTAACAATTACAAGCATACCCATAACATGATGTAGCCACCACTAAGATTGAAAATATGGAGAGTGGTACTCAGTAATGTGTTGGATTTACTTCAAACCTAACACTTTGTATTCAGGACAAAAAGTGAATTGCTTTGCCAAATGTTTTGCAGTATTACTTTTGTGCCTTGTTTCAAACAGGATGCATGTTTTGGAATATTTTTTAAAATTCTGTACAGGCTTCCTTCTTTTTCACCCTGTCAATTAGGTTAGTATTGTGGAGTAACTACAATGTTGATACATCCAAAGTGTTCTATTATCACAGCCGTTAAACTCTGTAACTGTTTTAAAGTCACCATTGGCCTGGTGAAATCCCTGTGTGGTTTCCTTCCTCTCCGGCAACTGAGTTACAAGAGAGGCCTCTATCTTTGTAGTGACTGGGTGTACTAATACAGCATTCAAAGTGTCATTAATAACGTCACCATGCTCAAAGGGATATTCAATGTATACCCCCCCCCCTTCCCATCTACCAATAGGTGCACTTGTTTGCAAGGCATTGGAAAGTCTCCCCGGTCTTTGTGGTTGAATCTGTGTTTGAACACTGCTCAACTGAAGGACCTTACAGTATGTGTGGGGTACAAAGATGAGGTAGTCATTCAAAAGTCAAGGTAAACACTATTATTGCACACAGAATGAGTCCATGCAACTGATTGTGTGACTTGTTAAGCACTTATTTAGTCTTGCCATAACAAAGGGGTTGAATACTTATTGACTCATAACATTTAAGCTTTTAATTTTTTATTAATTAGTAAAAAAATATATATATATAATTACACTTTGACATTATAGGGATTGTGTGTAGGCCAGTGACAAACACATCTCAATTGAATCAATTTTAAATTCAGCCTGTAACACAACAAAATGTGGAAAAAGTCAAGAGGTGTGAATACTTTCTGAAGGCACTGTATTTTGGGAAGACACCAAGAAACAACAACAAAAAATGCTATTTGCTCTATTCATATATACAGTACATATTCATATTGTTATATACAGTAGAGTTAAATTAGATCTTTAGAAAGAGGAGAGGTGCTGTGATACAGGATCTTTTTTGGTCTGTTTTTTAAAGCTAAACTTGCTTTTTGCTTGAGAAACCTCTGGTGGGAGATCATTCCATGATGACATGACTCTATACATAACTGAGCGAAGCATTAAATCTGTTTTGGTTTGTGTTCCGTGAAGAAACCCATAGTGGCGTGTCTGATGGGGTATGTACACTACCGGTCGAAAGTTTTAGAACACCTACCCATTCAAGGATTTTTCTTTATTTTTACTATTTTCTACATTGTAGAATAATAGTGAAGACATCAAAACTATGAAATAATACATACGGAATAATGTAGTAACCAAAAAGGTGTTAAACAAATCAAAATATATTTTATATTTGAGATCCTTCAAATAGCCAGCCTTTGCCTTGATGACAGCTTTGCACACTGTATCTAGAGGGATTTGTATTTAGTTGAGCCTGCTAGCTAGTTACATTTCGGTTAGCGAGAAATTGCTGTGAAGTCATTGAAATAACATAAAATAATGATTAAGGTAGCTACAGTATGTAATCTAACTCAACACTTAACGATTACAAACTAATTTATATTACAATAAATAAATATTAACTTACTTGTTTTTCAGTGTCCAGTGGCAGCACAAGTGGGGCATTTGATTTGCGAACTCATCACATGATCAGCGTGTCATCAGCAACACTAAAAAAGTACTTCTGGGTCATGGAATTTTGGACCAATTTTCGAAATAAAAAATGTGTCTAAATATTGGATCATCAGCCAGAAACTATTTTGGAGATGGCTGTAGGCTCAATGAATTATTTAGTAGTGTACAAACTCTTATGACTGTTTGTGAGAGCTGTGTGTGTGTATGTGTGTACCTGCCTGTGTGTGTGTGAGTGTTTTACAGAGAAAGAGAGAGAGAACATATGTGATACAAAAATAATGCTGTTCACACTCACCCTGACATTGGTGGGAACACTCTGAGGGATGGTTGCCACACACCACAGCACACGTCAGACACTTCTTCAACAGCCTGTCGTAGTACTGCCCTGGGACTGCTTTACACCCTAGAGACACTGGCACAAACATACACACAATGGCACAGGGATGGTATACGTATTATAACATGCCTGTGTTTTGATACAAAATGGCTGCTATGTATCAATCACAATTGCACTAGGCTATACTTGTTACTTAACCCCACAAAAAGGATCTCGAGATTCATTGATCTTTCTATGAGCCTTTTACCACTGATACAACACCATAGAATGAAATATAACATGTATGTATCTCTGTGTATAACTTTGAGGACTGAGTCATATGGACAATTGTGCGGTGCGTTGGCCTCTCGTTGACTTCTTAAGTGTATGTGTTATTTCCTCCGGTGAGTGTTTGTGTGTGTGAACTTACCGCAGTACTCGATGCATCTGAGGTGGTGGTGAGGCTGCTGGCAGACCATCTGACAGGTCAGACACTTCCTGACCAGGCCATCCCAGAAGTGACCCTCATGGCAGCCTAACCCCATGGCTCAGCTCGGGTGTCAACTCACACTCTGACTCACTGAATGACAGGCAGAGGGAAATCAGGGTCAGTTCATAGAATCCTTGCGTAATCAGCTTTGTATCACTTGGTTGGGATTGATTCAAACCTGACACTAATCAAGTTGATTTGGGGGGGTTAGGCTTCCAGATTTTACATTACTTTATGATGGAATCCTTAGATTTTGTGTTCTATTTTTCTTCTTTACTTTTTAGATGGTGTAGGTTCGTCTACAGGCAGACAAGCAGGCTCAAACAAACCGGATACAAAAAAAGAATGAATTACTCATGTACAGTATATTATTCTGTCCAAGTAACTCTAGAAGGTATCAGAAGAGAGGACAAGCCTCTATACACAACTTCAAAGATTTGAATGCACTTTTCTTGACAGAGGCATACTGCGCTGTGCTCTACTGGGCACAAAATCACTGAGCTGGAGAAATAACACGCTCCACAAATGAAGCTACGCCTCGCCTTGGTCTTCAACTTCATAAAATGGACTTATACATTTGTTCTTATCTGTGAATTTGCCGAAATCATTCTCCAACAATACCATTTAACGCCTTTACTGGTTATTCATTCCTTTTACCACATATGATATGATCAATGGTGTCTTGGTTGGTGTAACACTCTGTAGCATAAGCAGTGGCTCATTGCTTACACCAGTAAGTCATGTATTCAAGGCATGATGTTGATCTTTAAGTCTGGATATCCGATAAGTAAACCTTTTTTTTTTTATGTTCTCCTTCAATACCATTCCCAGGTGGTCTATGAATAATCAAAGGCAACATCCATCTTTTAAAAAGTTATAAACCGTCAACAGTTTACTCATTAACCAGCTCACTTGTAACTAAAAATACATCTCATAATGGAATGTAATAACAATGCCCAATGTAATGAAACATGACATCGTATGACTTACCTACAGAGAGAAGAAAGACCTCTAAGGACCTCAGCTTGAAATGTGCCCCTCTTGCAGTGACCTTAGGCTACATGTATTTGAGTTAGGGGCTGATTTGGGTGCAACCACAATGCATTTTCTGGGACTTCCCCCTTGCAGTGAAGGTAAGCTCCTCTCCAGTTATGATGAGTCAGGCTTGATAGGTGTGAATTGTGACTAAAATGTGGAGTTTTGTCATATCTATGTATATACTATTACTAAGAAATATGAATTTGCCTACCTTTCCCAAATGTTGAATGAGACCATAAGTTATTTTCAGTGGTGTGTCATTTATACATGGTGCAGTTGGTAAGATGTCAGTTCCGTGTCAAGTTCATGGAGAATGCAGACTTGGAGAGCAATATACCGTAAGGTTCTTATATTGCAATAGACTTCCATGACCATCTTACTATCCTATTTGAAAGAGCATGCACTCACCTGTCCTGCATAACCATATTCTGTTCATTTGCACAGGTGTTCTGCAGAATAACAATTGTCTGTTTTTAATAATAATTTGACAGAGAGGTTACATACAGTATGCATGCATATCTGTTTCATAAGCTACTGTTCATAAATATTGCTAGACTTACACACAGCAGATTTACTTTAATTCAATGTTTATGTTTTTACATGCATGCAAGTAGTTTGTAGATTAAGCTGTAATAACAGCATCCACTCAATGGCCTTGTGGTTAGAGTGTCTGTCCTGAGATCGGAAGGTTCAGAGTTTGATCCCGGGCAGATTCATACCAAAGACTGTGAAAATGGGACCCGATGTGTCTCTGCTTGCCACGTAGCATTAAGGAGATATAATTGGGGGGTAAGCATCTGCTATAGACTAGCCACATACTTTCCAGGGGGTTATACTTGTACATCAAGCTGCCTCACGCTACAGACACAGGAGATAGGCTCCTGCTCCTATGAGCTGTTCCGGCTCGCTCATGCAAGGCTACTTAGGGGAGACCAGGGTTGGTTGTATCACGGGTTGGTTGTCCCGTTGCTTATTACTACCAATCCAGAGAGCACTGTGTAATCATTCTAAACTTATAATGTGTGAATTTTTGGAAAGAACTCATCCACCTGGTCAATTAATAACGGCATGACAAAACATTTAGGTGATGGGAATGTACTGTATGTGTTTTTATATGTATTGATATTTTCTTGAATTATGGAATTATCTAATTATATTCATCACATGGGCCGAATACAACAGGTGTGGTCTTACGAGCCCTTTCCCAACAATGCAGAGTTAAATAGTAAGAAAATAAATAAGAAATAGTAACACAATAAAATAACAATAATGAGGTTATATACAAGGACTACCAGTACCGAGTCAATATGCTGGAGTACGAAGTAGTTGAGGTGATTGATGCAATATGTAATGTACAGGTAGGTAGGGGTAAAAGTGACTAGGCAATCAGGACAGAAAAACGGATAATAAACAGAGTGGCAGCAGCGGGTGTGAAAGTGTGTCTATGTGTGAGTGTGTGTGTGTGTCGTCAATATGCATGTGTGTGTATGTTTTGTGTGTGAGCATGTTTTTATTTTTTAATTTTTTAAATCAGCATAATATTGCGGAAAGATTGTTGCTTCCATCAATGTAATTGTCTGCATCATTTCCAATCCCCCATATATTTTTGGGGTAAATATATCCATATACATATACGTATGCATACATATACACATATATACATAAACATACCTATATAGATATACATACTTTTTTAAGAATATACACTTGGTTTATACATCTTATACACATTTTATAGACACAATCTATTTTACAATAGTTATATTTTGTTTGTTTTTAGTCCTTCCTCTATTTCTGATGTCCATCCAGTTTGTAACTGTGCTATTTCACAACATTTCTGAACCTATATATATATGTTGTTCTCAAGGCATAAAACACTGCATTTTCTCAGGAATATCGTTTGATCAATGAAAAGCTATTTTTAAGACTGTATGCCATATTGCTTTATTTCCTGTTACAAAATTAATAAGCTACTAGCAAACATTGTGACAAGTTGACTGGCTAATAACTACATGTTGGAATTAGATATGAGGATAAAAAGGGTCCCCACTTCACCCCAAGACTTTGGTCTTTCTATACATTTTTAAATGAGTCATACAAACTGGTGGTTTGGAATTCCCACTGTCAGAGCCTAGCCCATGATATATAGATGACTTACACTGAGCATACCATGTCACGTCCTGACCCTAGTAAGATGTAATTTTCTATAGTAGAGTAGGTCAGGGCGTGACAGGGGGTGTTTTGTGTTTTTCTATGTTTTCTATTTCTATGTTTAAGTTCTGTGTTGTTGTTTTTTTGGGGTTGATCTCCAATTGGAGGCAGCTGGTCCTCGTTACCTCTGATTGGAGATCATATTTAAGTAGGGGGGGTTTCTTCCTGGGTTTTGTGGGTGATTCATTTTTGAGTAGTGTGTTTTCTCTCTGCGTCACGGTTTGTTGTTTTGTTATTTCAAGTGTTTGGTGTATTGCATTTAGTTTCACGGTTAATAAAGATGGGGAACTACGAACACGCTACGCTTTGGTCCGACCATTTGAATCGTCGTGACATACCAACAGTAGGAACACCATCCTAATATTGAGTCGCACCCCCCCATCCCACTTTTTTGCACATAGACTCAACACGATGTTGAAAGCGTTCGACAGGGATGCTGGGCCATGTTGACTCCAATGCTACCCACAGTTGTGTCAAGTTGGCTGGATGACCTTTGGGTGGTGGACCGTTCTTGATACACACAGGAAATTGTTGAGCGTGAAAAACCCAGCAGTTCTTGACACACTTAAACTGTTGTGCCTGGCAGTGGCTCCCGAGTGGCGCAGCGTTCTAAGGCACTGCATCTCAGTGCAAGAGGCGTCACTGGAGTCCCTGGTTCAAATCCAGGCTGCATCACATCCGGCCGTGATTGGGAGTACCATAGGGCGGCGCACAATTGACCCAGCGTCGTCCGGGTTAAATAAAACCTAATACATACCCTGTTCAAAGGCACTTAAATATTTTGTCTTGCCCATTCACCCTTTGAATGGCTGTCACGGATCCCTCTGGAATTGTGTCATTACGCACACCTGGACCCCATTCCCACTGATTGTAATTATTTATACGTGCACTTTGGTTTCCATTGGGATGTCGATTATTGTTCCAATGTCTGTTGGTCGTGTGAGTACCTGTGCTGTGTTGTTTTGGCTTTCGTGCCGCTTGTATTGCGCAGATGATTATGGGTCTCGTCCCGTGTGGTATCATTGTGCGCTTGAGTATTTATTCGAGGTACTCCTCGCTCTTTTGTTTGGGTCTCAACCCTGTGTTTTGTATATGTGTTTGTTTGGTCTTTGTCCCTGTGCCTTTACATGGCACGCTGTAATTTGTGTAAATAAAAAACCCTATTACGCATTCCTGCACCTGTCTCCCGATCCCTTTATACCGACGTGACAATGGCACACATACACATTCCATGTCTCAATTGTCTAAAAATCTTTCTTTAACCTGTCTCCTCCCCTTAATTTACACTGAAGTGGGTTTAACAAGTGATATCAATAAGGGATCATAGCTGTCATCTGGATTCCACTGGTCAGTCTATGCCATGGAAAGAGCAGGTGTTCTTCATATTTTGTATACTCAGTGTACAGTATGCTTGTGTTGAGAACCAACCCTGGTCTCCCCTACTTACGTTAATAACAACACAACTGCAAAGGAAGGGAATTTGCAATGACTTCCCAGCTATAAAGATCTGTGTGTTGAGTCACTGTGAAACTATAACTGGCGACACATAATTGTACCCTCCTCTGCACCTGGTGTACTAGTTCTCTGTGTACTAGTAGACATCATGTAGAAACAGGCAACCTGTTTTTGAACAGTTCACCTACAGAAACCTACTAACCCTCAGAATAGGCCTACAAACAGATGTTCAGTCAAATAGGAGGAAGAAGGAAAACCCAAACAAGTCAACACACTCAAACCTCAACAGCACTGGAAATGCTAACAAATTTGTCAACCCAAACGAGTGAAGCCAGCCATTTTTAAATCTAACTGTTTTAATTGCAAGTAGTAGTAGTAATAGTAATATTAGTAGTAATAGTAATAGTAATAGTAGTAGTAGTAGTAGTAGTAGTAGTAGTAGTAGTAGTAGTAGTAGTAACAACAACAGTAGCAACAATATGACATATTTACAGAAAACAGACATTTGATATGAAACCAACATAAATGTTACAGTGGACTTTGAATACAATGAGAAATCGAACAAATGATCTCCACCCAGGTATTCTCAGATAAACCATTTAGGATCTCACAATGTCTGTTTGTTTGGCTGTATGGACAAAGAGCCTTCTTCAAGCCTAACAGAGTAATTACAGTCAGGTCCATAATTATGGGCACCCTTGATAAAGATGAGCAAAACATACTGTATAAAATCAATTATACAAATACTGAGCTATATTGTATGCTCAAAAAAATGGGAAACAATATTATGTTATGCTATTACAGTTGCTCAGATAAAGAGATTTTGTTGAACAAGTAATACAAAAAAATCAACAACAAAAAACATAGGGGTCAAAGTGATTGGCACCCCTGTATTCAATAGTCTAGCACTCTACCCTTGCTGGGATAACGTCACTGAGCCACCACTGGTGTGCGTGGCCAAGGAGCTCTATTTTCATGTCATCTGAACATAGCACTGGTTCCAATCCAATGTGCCAATGCCATTTGTCAAACTTTATCCAGTGCTATGGGCAGATAACATGAAATATGCAGTGCCTTCGGAAAGTATTCAGACCCCTCGACTTTTCCACATTTTGTTACGTTACAGATTTATTCAAAAATGTATTGAATCATTTTTTTCACTCACCAGTGGTGGGTTTGGCATTGAATAACAGAAGCATATGCAGAAAAGTAACTCATACTTACGGTAAAATATAGTGTTATGACGCTAGTCCTGGGCTCAACAGCATCATTATCTTTACCAAGTACCAAGACATTTTTGCTAAAAACCTGGTTGCCTCTGCCGGGAGTCTGACGTTTGGCCACAAGTGGATCTTCCAGCAACACAATAACCCCAAGCACTAATCAAAATCCACAAAGGAATGTTTAATTTACCACAAAATCAACATTTTGCAATGGCTATCTCAGTCTCAGGATTTGAACCCAATTGAAAACCTGTGGTTTGAATTGAAGAGGGCAGTCTATAAGAGCAGGCGAGGGATATCATGGATCTGGAAAGATTCTGTAAGATCCTTCCTAACATGTTCTCCAATCAATTTTTCATATAAAAATTATCCTCGCAAGGGGAGGGTGCAAGAGTATTATTTTAAAAAACATGGGTGCTAAAAATGTAGAACCATATATTTTTTAAATCATTTTTTATTACTTGTTAAACAAAATCCACTTTCTCTGAGGAATTGTATTATCAACGGTTCCAATAATTATGAACCTGACTGTATATCCAGTGTATCCACAGTGGTTTGTCTGACTATTGCAAAGTAGTTTGTATATCTACATCTAGCTAATATCCTTGGGGCAATCACATTACATAATTTCAAAAACGAACCATATGAGGGAGACATTTAGTAACATTTTTGGTGATATCTCAACCAGATTTTACGTGTTTCAGTAACCACCCACTGGGCAAATGCTGGTTGAATCAACGTTGTTTCCATATCATTTCAACCCCCAAAATCTATGTGGTGACTTTGAATCAACGTGGAAAGCTGATTAGATTTGCAAAAAGTCATCAACGTAAGGGCATTTAGTGTTTTTTTTTTCACAAATTTTTAAAATCTAAATGCAATGACATGGAGACATTTTTTGTTCATTTCATGTTGAATTCACATTAGATGACAACTCAACCAAATGTAAATCAAAACTAGGTGTTGAACTGATGTCTGTGTCCAGTGGGCAGGTTTCCGTCTAACCTTTTAATGCAAGTAAAGTACATGTCGGATAAAACTTTTCATGAGGGGCCTGATGGAAACTGCTAATTTGTCAGTAAACTTTCCAAATGTTGACTAAACAAAATACGCTAGACAAGGTGGAATCTTTAATGTCGGTAAAATGTATTGTGTGAGAAAGGGTGGTGGAAATGCTTTTATGAGCACATATTGATATATTAACAATCATTTCAAAGTAAATTGGAGTCACGCAATGATATTGTGTGGTCCTCCCACTACGACTCGGGAAGGTATGCAGTTTATTAGGCTACAAATTAAATCAATTATTATGAACTTCACAGGGTGGTGAAAGTGCACGGTGATGAGCTTAATGCTCATTTCCAATAAATATTGAGGGTTTTATTCTGGTGAGATAATGAACAATGCTTGGTTGCTGTTTAACAAATAAAAATAATCTAGTTCTTTTGTTCATAATAATCTCATTATGTATAGTAGGTAGCCTACCCGCACTGTATCTACAAGTGCGAGGTGTTGGCTAGAGCTCATGTGCTAAGGCCAGAGTGGACACATTTGTTATATAACGCAACATTTTTTGTGAAAAAACATCAATAAATACCATGGAAACCCATTTAACTTGTATTTTTTATTCGGTACATGGGAATTTAACCGCAAAAGTTATTTTTATGTGCATTGCGTCATCATGCAGCCTTTTACGCACAAGTCAATTTGATGGAAAACATTTCTGTTTTTGAATATTCACATGAAAATCTGTCGCTAATTGGATGAAAAGCTAGTTAGTATTAGCCATTCAACATGACCTCAACACATTCAGATACATATTCCTCCATTTCTATGGCCATTGTGAGTAAAACAGAACCTCTAAACATCTTTCTAATAATAGGCTAACTGTGTGCCTCTGCTGCTAACTCAACCTCTCAAATAAAACTAACCAACCATTTTACCAGTACAGGGTTTCAAAGACAACAACCTGTAAAAGTGTCAGAGGAGATGCATGTAACTGCCAAAATAACGGAAACACCGACATAAAGTGTCTAAATAGGGCATTTGGCCACCACGAGCCAATGGGGCGGTGCACAATTGGCCCAGCGACATCCGGGTTAGGGGAGGGTTTGGCCGGCAGGGATCTCCTTGTCCCATCGCGCTCTACCGACTCCTGTGGCGGGCCGGGCGCTTGCACGCTGACACAGTCACCAGGTGTACGGTCTTTCCTCCGACACATTGGTGTGGCTGGAATGCTGTTCATTGACTACAGCTCTGCGATCAACACCATAGTGCCCACAAAGCTCATCACTAAGCTAAGGACCCTGGCACTAAACACCTCCCTCTGCAACTGGATCCTGGACTTCCTGACGGGCCGCCCCAAGGTGGTGGTAATAGGGTCTACCATTTACATACTGAGTCAATGGCTTTGGGAGATGAAAGAATGCAAGGTTGTGGGAGCATTGTTTTACAAGTTATTTCGTTTGAAACTATGGAATTTTATTTAAAATGTTAATTGATCCCTGAAGAACAACACATAAGCCACGCCGATCCTCAACACGGGGGCCCCTCAGGGAGGGGTGCTTAGTCCCCTCCTGTACTCACTGTTCACCCACGACTGCGTGGCCAAGCACGACTCCAACACCATCATTAAGTTGGCTGTAGACACAACAGATCACTGACAACAATGAGACAGCCTTTAGGGAGGAGGTCAACAACCTCTTCCTCAACATGAGCAAGACAAAGGAGCTGATCATGGACTACAGGAAAAGATGGGCCGAACATGCCCCCATTCACATGGACAGGGCTGTAGTGGAGCGGGTCGAGAGTTTCAAGTTCCTTGGTGTCCACATCACCAACAAACAATCATGGTCCAAACACACCAAGACAGTCGTGAAGGGGGCATAACAACACCTCAGAAGACTGAAAAGATTTGGCATGGGTCACCAGATCCTCAAAACGTTCTTTATCTGCTACATCGAGAGCATCCTGAAGGGTTGCATCACCGCCTGGTATGGCAACTGCTCGGCAGCCGACCGTAAGGCGCTACAGAGGGTAGTGCGTACGGCCCAGTACATCACTGGGGCCAAGCTCCCTGCCATCCAGGACCTATATACTAGGCGGTGTCAGAGGAAGGCCCAAAAAATTGTCAAAGACTCCAGTCACCCAAGTCATGAACTGTTCGCTTCCACACGGCAAGCAGTACCGGAGCACCAATTCTACGTCCAAAAGGTTCCTTAACAGCTTCAACCCACAAGCCACTGCTGAACAATGAATCAAATGGCCACCCGGACACTGCTGCTACTCACTGTTTATTATCTATGCATAGTCACTTTACACCTACCTACAGGTAAAAATGACCTCGACTAACCTGTACCCTCGCACATTGACTCGGTACCGGTACCCCCGTATATAGCCTTGTTATTGTTATTTTATTGTGTTCATTTTTATTACATTTTTTACTTTAGTTTATTTAGTAAATATTTTCTTAACTCGATTAAGGGCTTGTGAGTAAGCGTTTCACGGTAAGATCTACACCTGTTGTATTCGGCACATGTGACAAATAAAATGTGATTTGATATGATTTGCTCCTTTGAGACCCCTCTTTCAAAGTCACTGAGATTTCTAGACCACTGAGATCTCTAAAATGCAACTGGGCATTTTTATACATGGTTCTAAGCATTGATTGGAATTGCTTAATTAACTCAGGAACCACACCTGTGTGGAAGCACTTGCTTTCAATATAATTTGTATCCCTCATTTACTCAAGTGTTTCATTTATTTTGGCAGTTACCTGTACATTGTACCTGATAACTGTCTTTGGTCAGTAAATTACGACCCCAGTAAATTACGACCCCATACCCCAACTATTTCCAGCCCCAGTAGACTACCTCATATAACATTTTAGCACTTTGAGGATGTTTTTCAATAAGCGCATTGTAAATTAAATGT